>NC_054377.1:5675000-5915000 GCF_017654675.1 Xenopus laevis
AAATCTAAAAGGTCTTCTTTTACAACAACATCTCTTACAGCTTCTAAATCTGAAGCACATACACTGAGAAATAGTGAAGCAGCGCCGGCGTCTCGTTTTTGACGCCGGGGTCCGTTTTTGACGCCGGCAAATTTTCGCTGGTGAATTATTGGGGCGGCTTTGCAAATGTATTCGCCAGCAGCGAATTGCGGGAATTCTACTGAGAAATAGTGACAATTTGTCCCATTTCGATTCAACGCAAAACGGGCAAAAAAATTAGCAAAACGCGAATTTGGACACTGACGTCAATTCGCAAACGTCAAAACTGAAGCCGGCGACAATTCTGACACCGCAAAATTTGACAAACATTAAAGTCAATGGGCGTCCGTTTTCAGAATTGTCGCCGGCGTCGGAACGCTGTGAATTTGTGCCTGGTGAATAAATACGTCCGTCACTACTGAGAAAATACTGACATGAAATTGATAATATTTTAAGGAAAGTGTAATCCAGTTGATGGCATATTGACATATTGCAAATGTGGCTGTTATACTTCTATAGACTGACAATTGTTCCAAATATAATAGCCAAGAACATTTTATGTGCAATTTACCTTTGGGGAACTGTAGATGAGATAAATGTAAATACTGCTATAGGTTTGTTACAGGGGATTTTTTTCAAACAACCCCCTATGTACAACTTTAATGCATGATTTATTTACTGCAATGCTCGCATGGATAAAACCCGAAAGTTAAAAATCCAAAAAGCCAAATAAAAAATTCAATCAGCAAATTACACCACTGCCATAATATAATATTGAACTACACCATACTCCTTTCTCTATTAGATTTAGGGGTAGAGAACACATCCCTTAGCTCAGGAATTGAGGAAATAGGGGATATCATGAGGATTACTGGATATTTACTTTGAACACATAAGGGTTCCCTAAGGGACTTGATGATGATCCTCCATATGCCTTTTTTTGACACCTTGATGAATTATTAACCAAGTAATTAGTACAGGATATGGCCTATTATGACCTTAGGGGTCATAGCGATGTTGGAGGATACTTTATGGCTCTCTTAATAATCATCAGAAATGATATATGTCATATGTTATAATTAGACAGGTTTTAACCCTCCAATACATGCATATATATGCCTTATTATGTCTTTGTTTTATAGTTATGGTATGACAGATATCCTTTGGGTCTCATGTTTATGCTCTGAGGTTTTAATGAATAATCTGTGCTTGGTACAAGGTGTCTAGATGTGTCCATTAGAGGTGATACCATTTTTATTTTTAGCATCTAATGAGTGGGACTGGACTCCAAGCAGCGAAATTACATGTTGGATCAGAAATGATCTCACATATCTTCTTCTCCATCTTCTTCCTTTATGGATATATTTTGGAGTACTATTTTTCTATATGTGTCCATAAGAGGTGATACCATTTTTATTTTAAGCACCTGATGAGTGGGACTGGATTCCCAGCAGCTGATGGACATCAGAAATGATCTCATTTAGCTTCTTCTCCATCTCCTTCCTTTATGACTATGGTTTGGCATTTTTCTATAAATATGTAGAATTGTTTTAAATCTCTAAGAAAGGTTCATGTGTGGACCAAAATGTTGGGTTCTCTTGATATGGCGATATAAACTATATCTGTTATTTCTTAACTATGTTTACTATTCTCAACATATCCCTTAAATGTGACACTTTGTTCATCATGAGTATAGCTCATTGTCTAATGACAATAACCTTAATGGTATCAAGTCCAGGTCAAAAACTTGTAGGATCATTTCCTTTGATTTTACTATAATGGGACCAGAACACAATAGGAGGTCCATATGATTTAATGCCAAAGCTGAAGAGTTACAATGGGCCATTGTGATTGGATTAGTGGAAGAGTTTATATGCCGAGGACTTCCCACACCAGTCAGTTGAAGTGAAGAAGTTGCTCGGATGAGTAGCGAAAAGTCTTCAATGATTACTCAGCAAGTCCATTTGTTTTAGAATTATTAATATCAGATACACCATGACCTGGATGAATGAAAATCTTCATAGTCATATTGCCAAAGCTAGAGTTAGCTAGAAAGACCCAACTTGGACAATGCTGAAAGTTGAGTCAGTGACACCTTAATATACATTTAAGCTTTTAATGTTTGAATTATATATAGACATGGGAGAAACAGAATGACAAGATACTGTAGCAGCACTTTTATGATATCCAAGTTATTTCTTACAATATCCCTCATTCAATCTCTTGTAAGAGAAGTTGAAAAGTTGCCCACTTGTACTGCCAGCCCAAGGGAATGTAGTTTCAACTTTTTCATCAAAAAGGGCAAAGATTTAAAATGATTTTCAAGCAGTAAATTGGTTAAGTTAAAAGTGTCATCTAGACCAAGAGAGATATCCAATTCAAAGCCCCCCGGCTGTTTCCATTCATAACATGCAAGTCTCACATCCATGATCTGATTGTCAAAGAAAGTGACTATTTATGGCAGTTGATACTCACCTCAGAGACTGTTCATTCTCATAGAATACTGTACATATAGTATGTTGACTGCTTAAACCAGTATCATGAAAAATATTCAGGCTTGTTCTAAAATGTTCAATTTAGAAGAAGAGGGAGAGAAGATATAATAACTTAATTAAGAGTGTATCAACTTGTTTATCAGAAGGAGGAAAACATTTTTCTAGAGGACACTAACGGTAGAACTTTGAGGAACAGCATAAAGATGGGGGGGAAAAAAGACGTCATCAATAAATTATCCTTTTAAAAAGCACAAATAATGCAAGGAATAGTCCCTCAAGCATACAAGATTTATTTCAGTAAATACAAATACAATTCAAACTGTCAAGCCAACTTTCAGATGAATCAAGACCTATAAGCAGCTCACACTAGCTGGAGGCTTGCCTGGGGGTAGAAACGGGAATTAGAACAGCGGAGAGAGGCCATTGGCCGGGTAGCACAGTACTAAAGGTCAGGCAGAAGAGCAGTTGACAAGTCCAGGACAGGCAGCAGCAGTTCAGAGACAGGTCAAGTAGGGGTATGAGTTTGGGCACATATGTTTGTAGCCTTGTTAAGCTCTGTGAGGTTTCAGGCAGTTATGGTGATATTTGGGGTGACTGTCTATTTGTACCCTGGGTACTATAACAGGGGGACTGTTACCCCAATGTTTCTATATATCTGTAACCTTATTATGAACTAAGGGGGCCTAGCCTGAAGGCCAGTTAGGGGGAGATTTGGGGTGAGTGCTTATTTGTACCCTGGGTACCCCTATAACTATAACAGGGTGACTGTTACCCCAATGTTTCTATATATCTGTAACCTTGTTATGAGCTAAGGGGGCCCAGTCTGAAGGCCAGTTAGGGGGAGATTTGGGGTGAGTGCTTATTTGTGCCCTGGGTACCCCTGGAACTATAGCAGGGTGACTGTTACCCCAATGTTTCTATATATCTGTAACCTTGCTATTTCATAAGGGGGTCCAGTCTGAAGGTCAGTTAGGGGGAGATTTGAGGTGAGTGCTTATTTGTACCCTGGGTACCCCTGGAACTATAGCAGGTGACTGTTACCCCAATGTGTCTATATATCTGTAACATTGTTATGAGCTAAGGGGGCCCAGTCTGAAGGTCAGTTAGGGGGAGATTTGGGTTGAGTGCTTATTTGTACCCTGGGTACCCCTGGAACTATAGCAGGGTGACACCCCCATTTTTGAATATATCTGTAACCTTGTTATGAGCTATGGGGGGCACTCAAATAAAGGTTGCACCTCCAAGTGGGCGTTTGAAGTCTGACAACACTGACAACTGAGAGGAAATAATTATTTGCTGTACTTTATAACTTTGAAACTTTGAATTAAAGACTGTTGTCTTATAATAGGGATCTCTGACCAAATGTTGGACCTCAAAGTGCAAAACAATATGCAGAATACATCTGAAAACACTGAGCTGTGCACTCATCCACTTGTACTAACTGAATGTGAGTCTGGTGTACACAGTGTGCACAATCAATAATTCATTGTAAATAAATGACATTCTTTGCATCACAAGTGATGGTCTCATTAATATTAAAAGTTTCTTTTGTGATATTTAAAACAAAGTGAGTTACTTTTCTTTCTTGCTTGTTCCATATCTGGCATGCTTTGGATTTGTTACATTTAAAGAAGACGTTTATTCTCTTATCTTGTAGGAAATTAGTATGCTGTTGTTCCTGGATTCCTGTAGGGAGGCTAATATGTTTCTTATTGTTTGCGGCTTTTTATGGATCGTTTTAGGACCTTCCTCGATATTTATGTAAATCATTATCTTTTAATAATACATGCCAGTGCTTTTTAAAGCTGTTTGCCATCTCACCCAGCTCATTGTACTCTGTATATTTTGAAAAGACTTCAAACAATAAATAAACAAAATAAATATTTTGCACATCCGGCCTTTAAAAAAAAAAAATCAATCAATAAAATAGAGAATTCACAATGACCTTGATGCCGGGCCTTCAAAAAATTGTGTTCATTGAACTCATTGTACATAAATAAATATATACATAATAAACCCATGATTAAAGGTCTCCATCTGTGCATATCAAAGGTGCTTGATGTTTTTAGTTCCATGGTTGTCTAACACCCACAACCGATTGAATGTTACTAACATTTTAACACAAACATGAAAGCACTGTACAAGGATTATAGTGCAGTAGTTTGGCTCATCGCTTAAACATTATATATGTAGTGTATTTCTATAAAAATGTGGGACATAAACCTTACAGAAAATGTTTTTGCTAAACATCATTGAACGTCACCCAAATGCCAGTGGACAGTTTCAATAACTGTCCAAAAGGGGCATTTGCCCAGTATCTACCTGGACGGGGTGCCACCAGGAGAACTTCCATATGGTATTGACTGAAAGACAACCCTCTCATTCTAATGGAATGTAAGATATACAGTATAACATAAACATTGCTATGTTCCTATTAAAAAAAACCTGATTTTGAATTTTATTGAGACCTTTTATTTTGTGGTGTCCCCATTTTATGATTATGGTTTATCTGTACCCATGGTTGGTTCAGAAAGGCACGCATGGACATCTTGTCTACAACAGTAAGCCCAGTACATTTATTTTTTGCTTGCCGGCCATTACATGCATGATGGTTATTCTATAATACATTTCTTGGTGGACCAAAAATGAGATCTTTGTCTTGGGCTGACTTGTTCCCCAGAAGTGGCCTTGCACATGATCAAGGATTAATACAAGCCAAAAGCTTTAGTCCATCAGCATGGTTAAAGTACTGTAACATTGCTTGATAAAACTTATTGCAACTCTACTGGGGTTCTAGACATGATCAGTCTATAGCAGGGGTCCCCAATTTTTTTTTTACCCGTGAGCCACATTCATAGGGAGGGGTATGTATGGATGCTGGGTTTTCAATTGGAGGGGTTGAACTTGATGGACTTTGTCTTTTTTCAACCCAATTTAACTATTTAACTATATGTAAAAAGAGTTGAGGAGCAACACAGGCATGAAACATTTCCTGGGGGTGCCAAATAAAGGATATGATTGGCTATATGGTAGCCTTTATATGGACTGGCAGTCTACAGGAGACTCTGTTTGGCCATAAATCTGGTTTTCAGGCAACCAAAACCTACCTCCAAGCCAGAAATTCAAAAATAAGAACCTGCTTTAAGGCCACTTGGAGCAACATTCAAGGGGTTGGGGAGCAGCATGTTGCTTGTGAGTTACTGGTTGGAGATCACTGGTCTATAGAATCATCTTGTGTCTGCAATTAAGCTTGAGAACCTTATTGGGATAGTGAGGGGACATGACTGGGAAGGTATAAGCCTCCTCTAATATGCAAAGAGACAACAAATCTCAGCCTTTGCTGAATAAGTTATCTTATAATTTCAGAGTGCTCTGCTCCTTAGACACAAACTCCTTCTCCCATCATTGGTGCTGATTAAGTATCTTCTAAATTGCCAAGCCAAATGGATTCAGTGAAAAATGATTGCAATCAGGAAGATAATATATAATTTTGATTAATCAAGGGATTTTGATTAATATGCTTGTTGATCTTCAAACAATTCTTATTATTTGAGTAAAGATTATGTTTACTATGGTTCTGTTTTTTTTTTTTTTTTTTTTTTGGCACAGAACTGGTCAACGATATTAGACTATTTTAGGTAAATATTTCAAACCGGTTAAGTGCAAGCAGAAAATCCACCTACAGGTGTAGAAATGCTGTTTGCACCTGCTGGAAACTATAATAATAGAAACAATAGATTTCATAACAATACATCTGACTTCGTAGCAATGTAGGACAGGGTCATGCCAGTTCAGTTCTCACGGGCAACAAACACAGATTTCAGCATTCCTGTAAAACTTAAAAATAAACCACCCTCTCATCTATATATATATATATATATATATATATATATATATATATATATATATATATAGATATATATATATATATATATATATTTAATAATCCTATTTACCTCTATCTGTATTGACACAACACCGTGCTGCCTTCCAATTTCTGTGTGTGGCCGAAAAATTTGACAATGTGCCCATTTTTCATTTGATGTGATTGAGTTTGGCCATTCGGATCTGGAAAATCTCTTTGTTTCTGCTCAGTAAATCTCTTCTATGATTTTATTTATTTGGTGTATCAGTAAGAAAAATAGTAGAAGGGAAAGGGAGTTATCAATATAGCTGCAAATACTTGCAAGATTGAACAGCAAAGGCTTCTAACTGTGGACGTCTTTCTTGGGAATGGAGCCGCAGTTTCTAAGCAACACAAAAAAAAAGTTCCCAATTTATGGGGAAATTGTTTTTCACACTCTAATTAGAGATACTGTATGATGTTTTCTTGCCGGAATATATGTTTCTCTATTGCTAAATATATTGACATTCACGGCCCATAACGGGCAAACTTCAAAATGCCCATCTTGAAGTTGTTGGACAAGTGAAAATGTTGACATGGCAGTTTATGTCCAAAGCATCTTGGTGCTTGAAGTAAGGACTAAGCTGGCATCAGAAAAAGTAAAAGTTTGATGGCAACGTATCCAAAGTCTGAGGCTAAATCAGAGTTTAAGTATAAGGTGCAAGTCAAGGCAGGAGACAATTGAAATAGTCAGGATCAGGCCAGGAGTCAATAACTAGAAAATAAGAGTTAATAATAGCGCACCTGGGAATTTAGCACCCAGAAACATAAGTTAGTAAGTAACATAAGTAAGAAACTACAGTTGGGTATCAACCATGGTCTTGGGCAAGTATTTATTTTCATTGTATTTGGGGCCAAGTTGGCAGGTGATAAGAAAGTACAGACAACTAGTGATGGGCGAATTTATTTGCCAGGTGCCAATATGCACGATTCACCGCCGGCGAACAAAGTCGCGAAACAGACATGAAAATTCACTAGCGAAAATTCACCGGCATGCATTTTTTGGACGCCGGCGCATTTTTACCGGCGAATGTGCATACAAAAAAACAGAAGCCGGCATAAAAAAACAGATGCAGGCGTCAAAAGAATGGACGCTGGCATCAAAAAACGAGACCTTGACGCAGTTTTGTGAATTTTTCGTTGTTTCACGAATTTCACTGGAAATTCACAAATTTTTCCGTGAAGCGAAACGGCACTAATTCGCCCATCACTACAGACAACACTAGGTTGCCCCCCCCCAACAATACCATAAGGAAAATTATCTGTCGTTGAAAACCTCCGCAGCAATATATCTGCATGCTTCACTGTACATTAAAACAATACCGTAATAGAACAAACTGTTATCAAGACAATAATGTATACAAACATACATTTACATTCGCGTCAATTTTGACACCGGCATTAAAGTCAATGGATAATGAATAATGTTGACGTGTGATGGTTTGGACGCAAGCGACTTTTCCAACGCACCTGGCAAAGTTATTCACCCTGTGTGACGAAGGGGTCCGCCCCCGAAACGTTACATCACAAGACTTGAATAAACACGCAGGGATCCGCCCCGCTTTACTTGCTGTTGAGTGTCTGGTGAATTTATCGTTTCTAAAGTTATTCACCCGTCACTAGTACCAGGTCCTGTTTAGTGATGGGCGAATTTGCTCCGTTTCGCCGAGAAATTCGCAAAACGGTGAAAAATTCGCGAAACGGTGAAAAATTCATGAAACGGCGCCAGTGTCTCGTTTTTGACGCCAGCGTCCGTTTTGGACACCGGCGTCCGTTTTTTTGACACTGAAGCTCGTTTTTTATGCCGGCGTCCGTTTTTTTGGACGCTGGCAACATTTTTTTTGACGCCAGTGAATTTTCACGGGTGCTTCACGAATTTATTCGCCGGCAGTGAATTGTGCAAATTCACTGTGAATTCGCTCCTGGTGAATAAATTTGCCCATCACTGTTTTCTTGATAAAGAGCCAGGTGGCTCGAAACGTTGCTCTGTTGTTGCCCTGCATGTGAAAAATAAAGGCTTTTATTTTATGGAGTGCTGCCCGTTTGAATTCCTAACAAATATCGTATTCGTGTGGAAGGACACGTGGGAAAAGTGCACCCGTGAACAAAGTTGCAGACAAGTGAGTGCGACCTATTGATTTCAATTCATCACTGTTTTCTATAAGATGAGAAGGAGAATTTTGGTAGCAGAGTTTTCTATAAACTGAAGAGGAGAGGTGGGAGTTAGGGTGGCTAATTATTAGCAAGTTGGACTTGCTAATGCAGAAAAGGATGAGGGTGAGGATGACTGTTGCTTGGTAGAGAAAAATGGATTCTGGCAATATTGAAGAGGAAAGGGTTGAAGGTCTTGATGGTGCTTTTACTATGATCAGAGAAGAAGAGGGAGATCTAAGATTACCCAGAGACAGCTGATTTAACAGGGCTAATGAACATCAGGCATCAGAAGAAATAGTTAAATGGGAGTAGGGTCAGTTAATGGTGGAAAGATTATCAATTCAGTTTGTCTTTGGTTTAATAATGGTGTGGATCCATCCAGGAGGAGATAGTTAGTAGGCAGTTTGAAGTGGTGCAAAATCAGTGGTAGATAGTGATGGGCGAATTTGTGCCGTTTTGCTTCGCCAAAAAATTCACAAATTTTGCGCGAAATTCGCAAAACGGCCCGTTTTTGACGTGAATTTTCACGGGCGTTTTGCGAATTTATTCGCTGTCTACGAATCGCGCAATTAGCCGCAAATTCGCGCCTGGCAAATAAATTCGCCCATCACTAGTGGTAGAGAAGTATTGGTCATCTTTAATCAAAGAAAATGTATTTTAACAGGAAACATAAAAACTGACACGTGTTTGCTCATCAAAAAAAAATTAATAAAACATTAAACAGATACGAATGCTTCCTTCTTACAGGTGCCAACAATGACAATGTTCTAATCCCAGCAAGTAAAACAGAAAGGGCGGGGATTAAATACAGAGGCCCCATAATTCATTTTTCAGTCCAATTTACCTTGTGAATGCCAGTACCCCCCCCCCAGCTGAGCTAGGCCACCCGTATGCCTTATCTGAACATTCTGCATTCTTCCATTCTTCTAAAGTTCTTTCCTAGATTCAAATTCTATACCGCTGTTGTCTTCCTTGACCTCAACTGTCTATAAAGACAAATCCCATTTCATCTCTCTGGGCTTTATTTGGCTGCAGCAAACTTCTGCTTAATGTTTTAGCAGGTTCTTTAATCTCTCGTGAAACAAACCTAGGTACTTATGCAAAGCCAACAGCGCTCGGCTAAGCTCCGAAATGTACAGCGTGTTCTATTACCATATTTTCTTTTTTTTTTTTAAATTCGTCTTTGTCCTTTGGGGATACACAATGACAACACTTTCATATGGTGAACATTAATAATAGAATCATTTGGGCCATCTGATAATCTGTTGGGAAAAACAAATGTCTAATAAACCTTACTATAGTAACGCATTGTCTTGTACTATAGGTATCATCAATGAATATAAATCAAAAAAAATAGTTAAAAAAACATTTTCCCATCATAATAAATTAAAATATAATATAAAAAAAATATATATATTCAAGTTACTTGAAGTAAAAATATATATATTCAAATTAATTTGCATTATATTAGTCAAAAATAGTTAGGGGCCGATTCACTATGGGTCGAATATCGACCGTTAATTAACCCTCGATATTCGACTAGGAACTAAAATCCTAAAGGATTTAGCGCAGATAGTATGATCGATTAAATCATTCTAATCAAAAGATTCGAAGGATTTAAATCCAACGATCGATGGAATATCCTTCGATCCAAAAAAGTTAGCCAAGCCTATGGGGTCCTTCCCCATAGGCTAACATTGACTTCGGTAGCTTTTAGATGGCAAACTAGGGGGTCGAAGTTTTTTTTAAAGAGACAGTACTTCGACTATCGAATGGTCGAATAGTCGAATGATTTTTACTTCGATTCGATTCATAGTCGTAGTCGAAGGTCGAAGTAGCCCATTCGATGGTCGAAGTAGCCCCAAAAAAACTTCGAAATTTGAAGTTTTTTTACTTCGAATCCTTCACTCGAAGTTAGTGAATCGGCCCCTTAGTGTTCATATTACAGTTACTGTAGGTAAGTGTCATTTTGATGAACAAATTACTAGTATGAGTAATACTAATACAACTATTACAATATGTGAGGATACAACTTCCCACAGAATGGGCAAATTCCATGCACAAAATGCCTTAATTTCCTAAATAAATTGTCTTTCTATGTATTTTATGGTCACTCCCTAACTGGACCCCATCTAATGGTTTAAAATTGTTAGTTTAGTTTTTGTTAAAGCTTATTCAGGAGCAGTGGCAGGCTCCCGTCATCCCAAAGTGATTCCAGTGGTGGAGCTTTAACCTTGGAAAGGAATTCGCAGTAAAAACCTGAAAGTGAGTGTAGGACTGACCAGCCTAGGGATGTCTTTGGCAGCAGTCGGCCAGCATGACTATATTACAATGTAGAATTTTTGAGTAGCTTTAGGTGAAAATATCCTAAATGTCCTAAATTTAGATGAGTTCAGAGGATTTGTTGTCTATGCCTGTGTGCAATGAAACTTGCCTAATGGTTTGAAATTTTTTGGCTTTTTTGGCATAGTTTTTGTCTTGGGGAAAACACATTTTTGGGAGCTTAGAGCAGACATATACCTTAGCTATGACTCAGTGTGGGGAGGCTCCAACTGTGCTCACGTCTTCAGAGCATCCAAGATGGCAGCGCCCATCTAGATGCACATCTCATTGTGACGCTGTTTAGCACCAAAGTCAAAATAAAAGGATGCTGAGGTCTTGAGTTCAATGCCTGAATATAGGTTCTTCGCCTGTGAGAGGCTCCAACTGTGCTCACGTCTTCGGAGCATCCAAAATGGCAGCGCCCATCTAGATGCACATCTCATTGTGATGCTGTTTGGCACCAAAGTCAAAATAAAAGGATGCCGAGGTTTGAGTTCAATGCCTGAATATAGGTTCTTCACCTGTGAGTTACTGGTGTGCTTCTTTTGCCTTTCTGGTTGTTTTTTGGTTCTTGGCATCTTACTGATTTCTCTCTGCCCTGACTTTTATCTGGATTCTGACCTCAAGCTTCTTGAACCCATTGTGTACTGTGTATTGGACTTTTCCTGCCAGTTTTTGTTCAAGCTTCCTCCTTGGTTTTGATTTCAACACCATTAAGAGCCATCAAGCTCTGACAATGTCTAGAGATAAGACCTTAAAGGTCACAGACCTGCAGATATTTACATTATTTATATTAACTACACTATAAATAATATATCCAGTGGGCAAACCCAAGTCATCCTTGGCATTTCAACTACTGTTGTGCAGAAAGCAGAAGATTAATTTTGTTGAAAAATCAAATAAACCACCAACCAAACAGCATATCATAAACATGTCCCATTGGTGCACAATAAGTCAAGTCATAAAACTGTGTGGGTTAAACATTCCATACCATTTTTAATAGCGTTCAAAATTCTCTCAACTATAAAATATAGGAGATAGAGTCAAAGTGCCCCTTATGGTCCCAATGTTCTCAGCTAGCCTTGATTCATAGGTAAATATAGATGTTTAAATAATAATCCATTCTTCAAGAAACTTAAATTATATCCTGGAAATTGCTACTTGATCTTCAGCCATTGAATGGAGAAAATACATGATCTGCTGCTTCTCATTAGCATTGCTCTCCACTAGAGGGCTGGGATGGTGGAGTCTGTAATGTAAAAGTGATTCTTCTGCTACTCACAACTATAATATTCCAAATCTTTACAATGTCCTGTCATTTTTTTGAGAATGTGTGTATACAGTTTATACAGCCATATAACTAAGCAGGTTTGGTAACAGAAAGTCAAAGATTCTCAAGCAATACCATTCCCATCATGAGCAAAGTCATTAAGGAACTGTTGGGGTCAGCAACATGGCTTGTTCCTTTCAATAAAATAGATTATTTTGCATGAGAAGTGGCTGATTTACCTAAAAGCCTAAGTTGGGATGCCTTTTGGCCAAGTGGAGTGATACATGATTTGTTAATGAACAAAATGGACAAAAAGAAATAGTCATTAAGGTTAGTGTCATACAGTCGATATAAACTGATACAAATAAGCAACTGCAATCAACAATGGGTGTGAATGTGTCAAGGAAAATATATACATAGATAGATAACAGATAGAAATATAAATTGATTAATAATAGATAGATATATAGATTATGATAGATAGATAGATGATAGATAGATAGATAGATAGATAGATAGATAGATAGATAGATAGATAGATAGATAGATAGATAGATAGATAGATGATAGATAGATAGATAGATAGATAGATAGATAGATCGATCGATCGATAGATAGATAGATAGATTATAGATAGATACATAGATGATAGATAGATAGATAGATAGATAATAGATACATTGATTAATAATTGATAGACATATAGATAGATAATAGATAGATAAATAGATAGATAGATAGATAGATAGATAGATGATAGATACATTGATTAAAAATAGATAGACAGATAGATAGATAGATAGATAGATAGATAGATAGATTAATAATAGATAGATAGATAGATATCATTGGGGTGTCACCCTGCTATAGTTCCAGGGGTACCCAGGGTACAAATAAACGCTCACCCCAAATCTCCCCCCCTAACTGACCTTCAGACTGGGCCCCCTTAGCTCATAACAAGGTTACAGATATATAGAAACATTGGGGTGTCACCCTGCTATAGTTCCAGGGGTACCCAGGGCACAAATAAGCACTCACCCCAAATCTCCCCCTAACTGACCTTCAGACTGGGCCCCCTTAGCTCATAACAAGGTTACAGATATATAGAAACATTGGGGTGTCACCCTGCTATAGTTCCAGGGGTACCCAGGGCACAAATAAACACTCACCCCAAATCTCCCCCTAACTGGCCTTCAGACTGGGCCCCATTAGCTCATAACAAGGTTACAGATATATAGAAACATTGGGGTCACTCTGCTATAGTTCCAGAAAGATAAACTGATTAATAATAGATATATAGATGATGATAGATGATGATAGATGATAGATAGATAGATAATAGATAGATAGATAGATAGATAGATAGATAGATAGATAGATAGATAATAGATAGATAGATAGATGATGATAGATGATAGATAGATAGATAGATAGATAGATAGATAGATAGATAGATAGATAGATAGATAGATAGATAGATAGATAGATAGATAGATAGATGATAGATAGATAGATAACAGATAGATAGATAGATAGATAGATAGATAGATAGATAGATAATAGATAGATAACAGATAGATAGATAGATAGATAGATAATAGATAGATAGATAGATAGATAGATAGATAGATAGATAGATAGATAGATAGATAGATAGATAGATAGATGATAGATTTACACGGACTGATGCCTGGATTGGGTTTCTGTGAGTTAAGATAAATTTGGATAAGAATAAGATATTAATTTCAGGTGCTGAGTCCATGCTAATGATATTTGCAATAAATGAAAAGAAATTCCAGAAATGAATTCATATCCAGATATCTTATTAGCATTGAAGGAACTTAATAAAGCAGATCCATTATTCAGACGTTACTTTCATTTGCTCAGTCCTGTCCATGTCAAAGAAGTTGATTTCATGATTGAATTTCCCCCCAGTCAAACAAGTGCTGGTTTTGTAGCCTTAAAACAATAACAGGAGCCGGTCCTGTTTCATGGGGCTATTAACTGACTCCCATGTTTCACTGTGTTGTTTGTTCCACACGCGCAGACCTTCTCTGTAACCGTTATTGGAACCTGGTTTTGCCCGTGCCCATTAACAGGCTGTGCTCTATAATACAAATGTTTGGGTATTGCTGTGATTTGAGCATATTGGCACGTCGGCTCCTCAGGTAATGGAAACTGCAGCCTGAAAACAGAAAATTGTATCAAAAGTGATGTTGGCCGGAACATTTATTGTGCAGGAGGAATGTCCATTTGTATCTTTAACTTACCAATTCTGTGCTAAACAGATGTTCATGAGGAATCATTTTATCCATTTTTATTGCTTATTAAGGATGCTACTAACATTCCCTACTCCTACTTTTTATGGCTGTTTTTTCCATTCGTATTTTCTGCAATCTCATAGTTACTTATTTACCATAGATAATTGTTATTCCAGATAGATATTTACTCATAACTTGCTCATAACAAGTATAAAGATATAACAGTCACCCTGCTATAGTTCGAGGGGTACTCACATTAACTGGCCCTTAGCTCATAACAAGGTTACAGATATATAGAAACATTGGGGATGTCACCCTGCTATAGTTCCAGGGGTACCCAGGGTACAAATAAACACTCACCCCAAATCTCCCCCTAACTGACCTTCAGACTGGACCCCCTTAGCTCATAACAAGGTTACAGATATATAGAAACATTTGGGTCACCCTGCTATAGTTCCAGGGGTACCCAGGACACAAATAAGCACTCACCCCAAATCTCCTCCTAACTGGCCTTCAGACTGGGCCCCCTTAGCTCATAACAAGGTTATAGATATATAGAAACATTGGGGTAACAGTCACCCTGCTATAGTTCCAGGGGTACCCAGGGTACAAATAAACACTCACCCCAAATCTCACCCCAACTGACCCTCAGACTATGCCCCCTTAGCTCATAACAAGGTTACAGATATATAGAAACATTGGGGTGTCACCCTGCTATAGTTCCAGGGGTACCCAGGGTACAAATAAGCACTCACCCCAAATCTCCTCCTAACTGGCCTTCAGACTGGGCCCCCTTAGCTCATAACAAGGTTACAGATATATAGAAACATTGGGGTCACCCTGCTATAGTTCCAGGGGTACCCAGGACACAAATAAGCACTCACCCCAAATCTCCTCCTAACTGGCCTTCAGACTGGGCCCCCTTAGCTCATAACAAGGTTACAGATATATAGAAACATTGGGGATGTCACCCTGCTATAGTTCCAGGGGTACCCAGGGTACAAATAACTCTCACCCCAAATCTCCCCCTAACTGGCCTTCAGACTGGGCCCCCTTAGCTCATAACAAGGTTACAGATATATAGAAACATTGGGGTCACCCTGCTATAGTTCCAGGGGTACCCAGGGTACAAATAAACACTCACCCCAAATCTCCTCCTAACTGGCCTTCAGACTGGGCCCCCTTAGCTCATAACAAGGTTACAGATATATAGAAACATTGGGGTCACCCTGCTATAGTTCCAGGGGTACCCAGGACACAAATAAGCACTCACCCCAAATCTCCTCCTAACTGGCCTTCAGACTGGGCCCCCTTAGCTCATAACAAGGTTACAGATATATAGAAACATTGGGGATGTCACCTTGCTATAGTTCCAGGGGTACCCAGGGTACAAATAACTCTCACCCCAAATCTCCCCCTAACTGGCCTTCAGACTGGGCCCCCTTAGCTCATAACAAGGTTACAGATATATAGAAACATTGGGGTCACCCTGCTATAGTTCCAGGGGTACCCAGGGTACAAATAAACACTCACCCCAAATCTCCTCCTAACTGGCCTTCAGACTGGGCCCCCTTAGCTCATAACAAGGTTACAGATATATAGAAACATTGGGGTCACCCTGCTATAGTTCCAGGGGTACCCAGGGTACAAATAAACACTCACCCCAAATCTCCCCCTAACTGGCCTTCAGACTGGGCCCCCTTAGCTCATAACAAGGTTACAGATATATAGAAACATTGGGGTAACAGTCACCCTGCTATAGTTCCAGGGGTACCCAGGACACAAATAAACACTCACCCCAAATCTCCCCCTAACTGACCTTCAGACTGGGCCCCCTTAGCTCATAACAAGGTTACAGATATATGGAAACATTGGGGTAACAGTCACCCTGCTATAGTTCCAGGGGTACCCAGTAGGGATGTCGCGGACTGTTCGCCGGCGAACTTGTTCGCGCGAACATCGGCTGTTCGCGTCCGCCGCAAGTTCGCGAACGTCGCGCGACGTTCGCCAATAGGCGTTCGCGTCAAAATCGTTCGACCATTCGACCATTCGATCGCTAAAATCGAACGATTAAAATCCTTCGATCGTTCGAATCGAACGATTTTCGGATGTTCGAAGTTCGCGAACTGTTCGCGAACTGTTCGCAATTTTTGCCGGTGTTCGCGAACGGCGTTCGCGAACACATTATCGGCGGTTCGCTACATCCCTAGTACCCAGGACACAAATAAACACTCACCCCAAATCTCCCCCTAACTGACCTTCAGACTGGGCCCCCTTAGCTCATAACAAGGTTACAGATATATGGAAACATTGGGGTAACAATCACCCTGCTATAGTTCCAGGGGTACCCAGGGCACAAATAAACACTCACCCCAAATCTCCCCCTAACTGACCTTCAGACTGGGCCCCCTTAGCTCATAACAAGGTTACAGATATATAGAAACATTGGGGTGTCACCCTGCTATAGTTCCAGGGGTACCCAGGACACAAATAAACACTCACCCCAAATATCCTCCTAACTGACCTTCAGACTGGGTCCCCTTAGCTCATAACAAGGTTACAGATATATAGAAACATTGGGGTGTCACCCTGCTATAGTTACAGGGGTACCCAGGGTACAAATAAACACTCACCCCAAATCTCCCCCTAACTGACCTTCAGACTGGGCCCCCTTAGCTCATAACAAGGTTACAGATATATAGAAACATTGGGGTAACAGTCACCCTGCTATAGTTCCAGGGGTACTCCATATGTGGTACTCATTTCTAATCTACAATTTTATTGCATATTTTTTTCAGGATTTTTTTAATTCTGAAAGGAAATTTGACTTGCAGGTTATTTATGTGACTGTGATATAATGAGTTAATTGTACTACACCTGCTTTATAAAAACAATAAATTTACACATCAGAAAAATATGGTGAATTACAGCCACAGCACAAATAGAAGGCACCGTGTTTACCCATTATATATATATTAAACCCTAATTTTCATCATTTGGAAAATTACATCGCTAATTGTAATTCTGTAGCATTAAATTGCAGTAAAATATGGAAGAATTAATTGAATTCCTTAATGGAGCAGCTTCTCAAACAGAAATTTAATTTTTACTGGGTGCAACCATAGAGCTGCAAATGAATTAACTTGTTGGGCTCCTTTAGAAATCCTCAGAGGAACTTTATTATTACAAATAACATGTGCAGGGTTACATGAATAAACACTGAAAAAAAAAACCTGAATTCATTTTTTCATTAAAACAATCTAGTTCCCATTGTGCTGACAGTTGACGTATATGTTGGTCTGTCTACTGTCATCCAGTCATGGGATTCTAGTTCAGTCTTAAAAAATTGGTCATTGATCTGAAATTCCCTTGTTGTGGATCTAGAACATAAAAAAGTTCTAGATCCCGTTTGCCTATATATGTCTAGGTAGGGGCTGTCTACTTTTATCCAGTCATGTGATTCTAGCTCAGTTTTAACTAAAAATGAATCATTGGTCGTAAATTGCCTTGTTTTGGTTTATAACAACATGATAAAGTTCTAGATCATTTTTGCATATATATTTCTAGGTAGGGCTGTCTACTTTCATCCAGTCATGTGTTTCCAGCTCAGTCTTAAATAAAAATGAGTGATTGGTCTGAAATTCACTTGTTGTGTTTTATAGCAACTTATGAATTTGTCTGAAGGCGCACAAACCCATACAAGTCTATGGGCGTTATTTCCACGGCGAAAAAATTCGCCCATCCCTACTAAAGGGTTTTCTTGGCTGGAATCAAACTCAGAACAACAGTTCTACAATGCACTTAGACACATAGATACATAGTTGCATTGGAGTTAATGGACGTTTTTGTACCAAGTCGGGAGGGTTATTTACCGATATCTGAATACATCTTATTATTTAAATAAAAAAAACACAACCAAACTGCCATACCCGATTTTACCTTATTTGTTATTAAAAAAATTGAATAGGTTCTGGTAAAAACTCAATAAAATCATGTGAAAACGATTTTTTGGGAGGTTTTTCCCAAAAAGCCAGAATTTTGGGATTTTTGACAGAAAAGTCCAAAATTGTTGAATTTTGGGCTAATTCCAGCGCAGGCAACAGAAATATCAAAAAAGGATAAGGACCTCTGGCAGTAACTTATGCACAACTCCAGCAGTTCGGAGATGGCGGATCTTCAGATTCTGGATTTTTGCTGCATCAAGCTTTAATAAATATCAAAGAGTTTTTAGAGTTTTAAATAAAAAAAACACAAAAAATTTGAGTTTTGTCCCAAAAAGCCTGACCAGAGTTTAGTGAATAACCCCCCAAATTTATTGGATTCAATTGCCATTTTTTTTCCTAATTTGTTCATGTCATGTGTTTTTTTCTAGACAAACAAACAAAAAAAGTTTTTATCTGTCTCTCACGTTCACTTAGGGCAGATTTGTCAAGGGTCGAATTTCGAATTGAAAAAACATTGACATTCGAATTCAAAAAGACCAACCAAAAATAAGTCAAAGTTTTTTTTTGGGTTGAATAGGTCCATTTTCAATCGAATAGGTCCGTATTCGACCGAATTGTAAGAATCTAATGAATATCACATTCGATTGAATTCTAATGGAATTTGGACTATTCCCTAGTCGGAGTACACAAAAAATAGCTCAAAATTTGAATTTTTTTCATTCGAAAATTCACCTAGACCTTTCATAAATCTGCCCCTTACTGAATGTCTGCCTCTAGCCAAAATACTCGCCATCTGCCAACTCTGAAGGTCTAAAAATCTGAAAAACCCCCCAAAATGTGTTTTGCTTCTCAATGCTAATTTTATGTGGATCTCAAGCAATTTTATGTGGATCTCAAGCAATATGGAAATGTATCTAGATCTGCACAGTTAGCTCATTCATCTGTATCTAGGAAAGTTGCTTGGGTAGACTGTTCAGGATGCTATAAGTAGAAAGTGTAAATATGAAATTTGCCACTGCCCTGCTGCCATGCATTTACAATAACCCAACATATGCATGTGGGGGGTTCAAAGTATCCAGAGAGCTGATGTTCACGTGCATTGCATAGGAGCTAGCGATTCCCTTAGCTGTCAACATCTAAAGCTTTTGTATATGTGTTCATGTGAATTATTCAGTGCAATAATACCCTTCCAAAGACTAACCTATTTAAAAGACATTTATAATTTCCCATGAGGGGCAAATATTGCAGAACAAACCAGTAAAAAGGGAAACATCACTCAGAAAAAAATACGACTAAAAGATCAGTCCCTTCATAATGCAGATAAAATACCAGATCATTTTGTTACATAGTGATTGGTTTGTGGAGTGCTGATGAGCCATTACAGAACTGGCTCCTGCGAGGGTCTATATCAGGACCAAGGCCCTATATGAACTAATCATTTTACTATGCAATATTTTGCCATATTAGAGTTCTTGTTGGGCCTCAGTGGTGCATATTATAACAATGCATTAACGAATGAATTTTGTCCACAACTTTTCACATGATAAACCATGAGATTGTTTTTTCTCACTAGTAGCTGAATTTCGAGTTGGCTTATTGTCTGTGATACACTCTACACATGGGCATCTCTTGACTATGAGCAAAAGAAAAGATGAAGCAGGCTGTACAAATTATCTTCATCAGCAGGGTGCCAAAAATGTACAGACAATGAAGGTTCAAAGTCAAGAGAGACACCCAGAATCAGAAATTGTGGCAAACTAGGGTAAACTTACAGATATCAAACATTAGGGACAGAGTTGGATTAAGCACAAGGAATAGATATCAATTCTACTGTCCAAGGTTCCTTCAAAAATAGGTGGCCTACAAGTCTTAAAGTAACCAGATGCAAAGATGCAGCAGTAAAAATGAAAGAAGGTGGTAGTGGTAGGCTGGTCCCACATATCCCAACCCAGCATTCAATTTTCATTCATTTTGGGTCCAAAAAAAAGCTGACCCCACCAAACAGAAAGTAGGGAATGGTGCATGGACATACTACTGGCATTTACATTACCCAAATAATGCTTATCTCCATTCAAATTCATTCATCAAGAAACAAAGCAAGGAAACCTTCTTATCAAAGGAGAAGACCATTATAGACCCAAGGTGCCCAAGAACATTTATATTTAAACCATTCCCATTTACTATCCTACATGACCCACTGCAACAATTACAGCTTGGTCCATTTATGAAAATGTTCTGCAGAGGTCTACTCTACTTAGAGCTTTGAATGATACATGTAATACCTTCAGCAATCTATTGCTGTGGTCAACATTACACCATCCTGTTTATTACTGTGCAACTACCATTACCGCACTCTTAAATGGCGGTTTACAAACACCATCTCTGTTTATTGCATCAAGCTTCAGTTGTTTTGGAATCAAGACACAATAAAGCTTCTTGACTTATAATCCCAGGTCTCCAAGGAAAGTTTGATGACGGTCAGCTTCTGAGCTGTAGCTTTAACCCATGCTTAATATAAGCCTCAAACAACTGGTTGGATTAGCTATGCCTCTTCTCCTGGCTTTGATTTTCTAAAGAGTCCAGTCTGCAGTTAGAGTTTAAGCTTTAGTTCTAGAGCTATTTTCTTCTCCTGCTGATTTCTGAATTAAACATAGGATCGGACCGGCTTAATTTTTACAGACAAACACTTGGGTTGGAATTCATTGAAGAGGACCCGCTGCTCTATAAACCCACTCTAGCGCAGCTTTGGGGGGAAAAAACTACTGCGTTTGAAACCAAGAGACCTAATTACAGGCTTTGTGTTTTTTTCAGTGGATAAACACAGGGAAGGCTCAATAGTTACTTTTGTAGTGATGTCTCACAGGGTCATATCTTGTCTCTTGGTCAAACCATGTCATTCTATTGTTTAAAGGCTATGCAAAAGCATGATCGGCCAAAGTAATACTTTTATGGCTGGAATTGGTTAAAGGCTATCCAAAAGCATGATTATCGCTTTCATGGATGAAATAATTTGACCAATGTAAAAAAATGGGACTTGATGTATTTCTGTATAAACCGTACAGGATAAATGGATGGGTGGATAAGCTTTGACATTTTCACTGCACAGGCCACTGACCAGTAAGATGATTTTGAAGGAGCGCTCAACAATAACCATCAGATTGTGTAGAATTTGCTGAGACTATATCTCTGAAGCAGTAGACTCTGAAGCAGTGGCAGCTTATGGTATGTATATTTTACTCAAGGGTTAAATTGGCCTGCCATAGTATCGTTGAATGACACTGGGTGAGGACAACCCACATAGGCCTAAAGGTCTTCCTTATTTCCAGCTTAGGTCTATATGACACCAACATCACATTTAGCACTGTCTATATCAAATTGTTGTGAAAGTGGGCCTTCAATGTCAGGTTCTTTGGTGGTCCCCAGGAGGCCCAGTGCAACACTGTTTAACTCAAGTAGAGTATGTTCACAGGGGAGGGATAAGAGTTTCTTGCTTAAGCAGTTGGTCACATTACAGAACACTAATGGTAGCCTCATTAAGGAAGATAGAGGAAGTCCTTGACTCAAGGTGGACCAGGCTAGAATACTCTAATGTTTTTTTGGAGGGGTCTTAAACTTGAACAGTAGGCCAAATGAGAATACTCTGATGGCAGACTACAGGGATAGAGGTATGGAGTATTGGACCAATTACAACACTTACGAATAGAGTCAGGGACCCTTAGTTGAATGCTATTGGGGGTCCAAGCTACTCAAAAATATGAATTCAAGAAAAGTAATCTAACTTTTCCAAGAAACCTGAAACCAATTGAGAGAGATAGAGAAACACTCAAGTGGTCATATATTAGTTATTTGTAGACAGATAGTCAAAGTTGCAGTATAACAGTAAAGCTGGATGTATAGATAATGTGTGGAAGACCTGATTAGTTGCATTGAATGCAAAAGAAAGGCCAAGAAAAATGATTTTGCAATGATATCCCTTTGTTGTTGTTTCATTTCATCTCTGGGGTTTGTGGTGGGTATATACTAAACTTTAGCAGCGACTCAAATAAAGCACCCAAGGAAAGAGACTTGTTTACAGCTAATACATAAAACTTTCCAGAAATCAAGAGATGAGGGACATTTGAGGAAATGGTGAATCAGTTTGAGAGCAAGAATAAGGAGAGCTTTCATTAGAACTGGAACGATAAAGAGAAAAGCATGCCAGAAGGTTAAAAAGCTGAGTCAGAGCAGAAGGTAATGAGTCAGAAAAAGATCTAAGTCCCTCTGAGAGGACTGGATCATAGGAGAAGGCAGTCAAATGAGAATGAGAGGAACAAAGCAACTTAATCTTTTTATTACACGGTTAGAGAAAGAAGCAAAGTATAAATTGATGTCTACAGAGGGGGGGGGAGGACAATAAGAGCTAACTGCATTAGACCAAAAGCAGATAGATAGATAGATAGATAGATAGATAGATAGATAGATAGATAGATGATAGATAGATAGATAGATAGATAGATAGATAATAGATAGATAGATAGATAGATAGATAGATAGATAGATGATAGATAGATAGATAGATAGATGATAGATAGATAGATAGATAGATAGATAGATAGATGATAGATAGATAGATAGATAGATAGATATAGATAGATGATGGATAGATAGATAGATAGATAGAGGAAGACTTTTCTCATCAGCCTGCGCAGGCACTTAAACCCCCCCCCCCACACACACACTCATTTAGGGTTGCCATCTGTCTGGTTTTGTCCCAGACAGTCCGGTTTTTAGGAGGGCTGTTCAGATCAAAACTGCCTGCCCAGGATTCCTAAATTGGAAAACTGGGCAGGATCCCCTAAGATTGACAATTGGCCAATCACTACATCATACTGTAGCTCCACTCACTGAACCAACTGTGCAATGTCACCACCCTGCCCACATCACTGCCCCACCCCCATGATGTAATTGGCACACCCCCTGCCCGGAGTTCCCAGTGAGGAAAGGCGGCAACCCTAGACTCACTCAACATATAGACATACGGCTGCTGATGAATGGACTTGAGTAGAATTGTTCTGGGCTTTTTAAACTCTTTATTAATGTGGAGTGCACTTGGCTGGAGCCCTATAAAACAGCAGGGAAACACACTGCTACTGTCATGTACACAGCAAGGTCACCAGCTCACCTTACCCATACTGTAGATCTTAATGCACTGGGGAGGGCCAGAACAACCCCTCAGTGACTTCTAATATCCTTATCATTTACAGTAGGGGGTACATTATCCCTTATAATACATGACTGATACTCAGAGTTCCCTGTATAACTCAGCCTGCAGCCTTGTGCCTTTATATGGTCACAGAACAACCCCTCAGTGACTTCTAATATCCTTATCATTTACAGTAGGGGGTACATTATCCCTTATAATACATGAGTGATACTCAGAGTTCCCTGTATAACTCAGCCTGCAGCCTTGTGTCTTTATATGGTCACAGAACAACCCCTCAGTGACTTCTAATATCCTTATCATTTACAGTAGGGGGTACATTATCCCTTATAATACATGAGTGATACTCAGAGTTCCCTGTATAACTCAGCCTGCAGCCTTGTGCCTTTATATGGTCACAGAACAACCCCTCAGTGACTTCTAATATCCTTATCATTTACAGTAGGGGGTACATTATCCCTTATAATACATGAGTGATACTCAGAGTTCCCTGTATAACTCAGCCTGCAGCCTTGTGTCTTTATATGGTCACAGAACAACCCCTCAGTGACTTCTAATATCCTTATCATTTACAGTAGGGGGTACATTATCCCTTATAATACATGAGTGATACTCAGAGTTCCCTGTATAACTCACCCTGCAGCCTTGTGTCTTTATATGGTCACAGAACAACCCCTCAGTGACTTCTAATATCCTTATCATTTACAGTAGGGGTACATTATCCCTTATAATACATGAGTGATACTCAGAGTTCCCTGTATAACTCAGCCTGCAGCCTTGTGCCTTTATATGGTCACAGAACAACCCCTCAGTGACTTCTAATATCCTTATCATTTACAGTAGGGGGTACATTATCCCTTATAATACATGAGTGATACTCAAAGTTCCCTGTATAACTCAGCCTGCAGCCTTGTGCCTTTATATGGTCACAGAACAACCCCTCAGTGACTTCTAATATCCTTATCATTTACAGTAGGGGGTACATTATCCCTTATAATACATGAGTGATACTCAGAGTTCCCTGTATAACTCAGCCTGCAACCTTGTGCCTTTATATGGTCACAGAACAACCCCTCAGTGACTTCTAATATCCTTATCGTTTACGGTAGGGGGTACATTATCCCTTATAATACATGAGTGATACTCAATCCTATTTTACTAAATTATTATTTTGTGTTCATGTTGAACTGATTTTGGCTCCTTTTCTATCCCACATTAAAAAGCATGCACACTTTATATAAGAACATTGTGAGCAATAATAAGCTGAGAAATTAGAGCTGGGAAATAAGCAGGCCCTTTATTTTTAATGTCCGGACAGAGCCATTACGCTTTCCATTCCCATGCAAATAGGAGCCGCTTTGAGATGACAAAATGGAAATGAAACCTCGTCAATAATGAAGTGATCAAAGATTATCACATATAATTTGTGGCCTTCCGTTTTTTTGCAGGTATAGAGCGGGAGCCACTCGGGGTAATTTTCTTTGAAGCAATTCAGCTGGAAGCTGACACACCACAATCAGATGAAATTACTCTCGCATTTTGCCATTGACAACCCTTTCCCAAAGATCTGCTTAAAAAGCCGGCATTAAAGGTTATTCAGCCTTCTTAGAGCAACATTTGAATACCAAAGTAGTTAATGATTACGGCACGGAAACAAGTAGAGTAAGGAGGGAAAGAGAGGCATATTGTCTGAGTGCTAAATCTCTTGAAATTATATGTTGCTGTCAATTATGTATCCCTGGGCAAGGCACAATGATATCAACACAAACATATCAACATATGGTAATGCTATGTACAACAAACATTAGGAGTTTCGCTGAGAGAAATAAAAAGGCATTTCTTTGACTTTAACAGCTGAAAACATACAAAGCGCAAAAGCTACTTATCTAAACATTACGCCATTATTTGAACATTTATTTACATACATATTGCTGGGCTAGTACATGGCAGGGGAGTACCCTGGGGCATGGGTATTTCTGGTTATAGTAAAAGAACATTTAAAGGGGACATTTAAGTTTAAAATAGAATAAGGCTAGACATGATGTATTTTGTATAAAAAACATAAACATGAACTTACTGCACCACAAGCCTAATAAAAAAAAGATTTATGCTTTCAAAGTTGGCCACAGGGGGTCACCATTGTGTAACTTTGTTAAACATCTTTGCAAGACCAAGACTGTGCACATGCTCAGTGTTGTCTGGGCTGTTTAGGAATCATTGTAAATGATCAAAACAGCACAAGTCAAATAATATCTGCCTGAAGCCGATACAACAAGACTGATTAATAATCAGAATATACAGACTGCACTGGGTCCTGTGTTGTCATTTAATCTAATGTGGATTTTATAGTTTTTGTATTGTTTAATACAAACTTTCTCCAACTCTGCAGAACCAGCGGCTGTAGCAAAATAATAATCCAAATAGAATCCCAGTTTATCTGTTTAAATCTGGCTCCATGATCTTTGTCCCTGCAGCTGGAGTTGGAAACAGTAAAGGGGATGTAAAGTAAATAAAATCCAATACAAATCTCCACACAGTCGCCCACTGCTCTACAGGGAAACAAACAAAGCTGCCTGAGTTCTGCATGGCTGGGAAGTAAGGCGGGGCCCCCCTGCTGTTCATAAGTATGATTGTTTCCCTGCAGAGCAGTTAGGGACTGTCTGACAACTCCTATCCACAGCAGTAAATGAAGGGAGAAGTTCACAGCATACAGTCCTTATAAAAATGGTAACATTTTTTAATTACAGTATATTGGAGATATGTTTCTTTTTCACTAAAGAAAGTAAAAATAGAATTTTCTAAACACCAGTAATTATTCATGTTTTAGTGTGTTGTGGCCCCATGCATTGTAATGGTGTTTTTGAATATTCTTCTTCTTGCCTGTATGTACCAATAAGACATAGCAGATCAAGTCTTATATCAATGCTGATCTTTGTTTCCAAGGATACAGAGTCACAGGAATAAGATCAATAAAGTCATATGTTTCTGTGCAGCGGAACATGGGGAGGCCCATTTCTTAAAGGTTGAATTTTAGTGCTATTAGAGCTTTTTGATGATGAGTAAATTCATTTTCTATAAAACCACGAATGCCATGGAATTTATTAAGAGATCTGAATATAAAAAGTAAGAACGCAAAAAAAAAATTGATCTAGAAAAAAATATGAATATTTCTAAAAAAATTCCAACACTCTTAATTTGGGCTTTCATGTATGCAGCCATATGGCCATGCTAAAATAAGTATGTTCTGTTATATTTTCTTAACATGTGCCAGTGGGCTTGCATGCAGTAAGGTATGGCTATTATATTCGTGACATATTCTTCATTGTGATATTGTACATGCAAGAACTTTTTATTTTAGATATTGAAACTTCAATAATTTGTGTATTTATTTCCATTAAAAGGGTGTAATAATAGTATTAATATTATAAAAAAACCTGATGATCACCACATAGCAGGATAATCTTGAGAAAAACATCACACCAGGGCTGTTGTAAAAATGATTTTCCAAGCCCCAAGGCACCAAATCACATGTATAATCATTCCGTTGCTCTTACAATAATCACCCCCTTCTGCAAGAATGTCATTCCAGTCTCCTTCTCTTATTGTAACACTTTAGAGATGAGAAAGCCTTTTGCTGTTCATTATGCTAAACCATTTCATTTGGAAATATAACATGAAAAAGGATCAGCCGAAATAATTGGCCCTGTTGTTTAACACCTGAAGCCATCATTAAGTATAAATTTCATTATGCCTTGTGAAATAAATGTACATCTCCCATTCACTTTGTGAAATGCGTGAAAAAAACAAATATACTTGATATTTTAAAGATATATATAATCACATCTGAAGGTGGCAGAGACATTGGGTGACTAGAAAGAACTGAGGATAGGATATTATTATGATTAGAGAAGAGGTGAAAAGAAGGAAGAATTAATGGGAAGAAGGAAGGGATGAAACTTAGCAAGGAAGGAAGGAAGAAAGATAGGAAAGAAGGAAGGAAGGAAGGAAGGAAGGAAGGAAGGAAGGAAGGAAGGAAGGAAGGAAGGAAGGAAGGAAGTTATGTTTAGAGAAGAGCTGAAAAGAAGTAAGCATTAATGGGAAGAAGGGAGGGATAAAAATGATCAAATAAGGAAGGCAGATTATTGAGGAAGGAAGAAAGAAAGGAAGGAAGGAAAGAAGGAAGGAAGATAGGAGAAAGGGATATTATTATAATTAGAAAAGAGGTCAAAAGAAGGAAGGACGATTATCAAGGAAGGAAGAAAAGAATGAAGTAAAGAAGGGATATTATTATTAGAAAAGTGTTAAAAAGAACTAAGAATTAATGGGATAAAAATTAGCAAGAAAGTAGAAATATTATGGGAAGGGAAGGAAGGAGTTCCCCACTACTTTTGTTTGGAATGGTATTTCAATAGTGCAGACCCCAATCCCACAATCTACTGTAATTTCATCAGAGGAGGTGATCAGTTTAAACCTGTGAGTTGTGGTTGGGCATTCCAGGTATTCCTACTGTAAGTTATAAGCCTATGGTGTGTTTTCAATGAATGCTTAACATGGGCATTCAGAAAATACGAGTGAAAAATGTGAGTTACTATATCCATCCAAAGAGTAAGAAGGCAGTTAAAAAAGATTGGCAACAAGTAATGTTTTGTATTATAACCAAATGCTGGATTTTTCAAATTTTAGCTTTTCTAAACTCGATTGCAAATAAATATTGTTAACATGTAGAGATCAACGTTGATCAAGTTTTAGTTTTGATCATACTTTTTATTCATCACTATCTAACATATTTACAAAAACAGTGATTGAAACAAAATTCTCATCATGTTCCCTTCATTTTTAAAAATGGACAAGCTTGAATGTTATAAAAAAACTTCCTGCAGAAAGCTATAGAAGCTAGGTTTAAGGATTTTACTTAATTTATTCATAAATTTCAAAGATTTGGTCTTGAAGCATTTACAATTTGGAAATTTTCATGCAATCTAAGAAACGTGTGTATTGTTTGATCAAGCTTGCTCAACTGTTCCTTGTTGGTCTTTCATTAAAATTCCTTGTCTTTCATTCTTCAAGGGCAGTCGGTAGAAAACAATAACATTCAGAAGCCCAAGCCCATGAAGAAACTGGTTTAAAAAAAAGACAGTGTCTTGACATCCAGTCTTTCTATGTTAAAATTCTAAAGAATAAGTTTATCCTCTTTTGCTTTTGGCTGGAAGGGAACCACCTTTATTTTATTTTACTTTTAGGAAATCAAACATGAATTGAAATCTTTGTTTTATTCTTCCATGTGCAACAGTTATTACACTCCACCTTTCTCATACAATGTGCAAGAAATTTCCCCTTAGATTTGCTTTGATAAAAAATATTTGTTCCATAATAACGATAGACTATTTTTGTTTTGGGGTGGTTTTATTGTCACCATGTGACCTTGAGTTGATATAGCACAACAAACTTTTTTTAAAACATTTTTGAATTGAAAAATGATTGAAATTTTATATCTGGCTTTGTTGGAAGGTTTGCCGCCCACAAAAAAAAGTTCTTTTAATTCTTGTATATTTGGGGGGTCCCCAAAAGGTCTTATTGCAATCAAAGTCCTTGATCATGTTGTACCACATCATACAAAATCTCTTCATGGCACAGCTGTGCAGCTTCACTTTTCAGGACGGAAAAAAACCATGAAAAGAGAAAACACCTGTGCGTTTCACAGCAAAAAAAAAGGACAAATGATGAAATGTGTTTTATGAAGAGATGGGAGTAACAATAAAGTTGTGGTGGAGCAGCACTTAGAATGAATCAGACATTTGTACTACAGAAATAAATGTGCTTGGATCTCAGTCAGTTTCTCATCTGGACTTTTGTGTTATGCTGAATGCTATTTTAGAACGTGGACTTTCAAGTAGACTTTTTTTTTGTATCAAACAATGATCAAAGGCATCAATTAAAAATGAATCAGAGAATAAACAAATGTTAAGCAATGGGCAGCTGTGCTATTGTATGGTTATTTGGAAGGTACTGCATTTCCCATCAAATAACCATATTTATTTAACAATATTACAATATATTTCACATAAGCAATATTTAACATTTATATATATTTTTAAATTCATATAAGTCATTTCTTGAGTTATCGACAGTTCTTTGGAAATCTTGAATTACCCAATGGGCAGAATATTTTTCCAGGCCTTAAAAACTTTAGCTTAAAGAGAAATAGTTATGAGCAAAACTGCAAAGAACATTTTACTTTGTGCTGAATTTGCAAAAAGCAGAAGAATTTGTGAAATAGGGAAATTTCGTCAACTGCCTTTGAGTTCATGGACTTTTTGTTACCATGTGTTTTTCTTGCACAAATGCATTCTAGTTAATGGGCATTTTTTTCTAGAGATGCATCAAATCCTGGATTCAGTCCGGAATTCAGCCAAATATGAGATATTTTTAATGAGATTCAGCCAAATCCAAGAGTCTGGGCAAACCAAATCCGAACACTATATAAAGCAAAACATGCATCCATTTAGGTGCACTCTTCATGCATGCATCAGGTATTTCCGCCCATGCCCCAGGGCAAAAGAAATGTTCGGATTCGGTTTGCTGAATCTGTACCCCTGGATTCATGGATTCGGGTGAACCTTGTTTGGTGCATACCTAGTTTTTTTGTGTGCCAAATTCATTGGCGTCAATGGCCAGTTTTTGCCACATATTTCTTGCCCCACACGCATTGGAATCATTTTTTTCTCATTTTTTTCCACTGAGATTTTTGTTCCTGATGAAAAAAAACACATGATGAAATTGAGGTACAGATTTGTGAACAGTTTTGCCACTCATGAAAACTCCTGAATTTTGCCACAAATCTCTATCATGCAAAAATATGTAGTTGTCCGTACTGAGAAATACCAGAGAACACAACAGAAATGTTGCAGAAATTGTTGCTGATTAATCAAGAAGACTTTTCAAATTCTGCTAGGAGAGAAATTTTCAGAAGTTCAACTTCATAGGACGGCACCAACTATTGATGGTCGAATCTGTGACGGTGAAAAAAATTTGGAAACCCCATTGAAGTCAATTGTCAAACTAATTTTAATGCACATCAATTTTTATACGCTGGACGATTTTGACACACATCTATTTTTTTTTAGTTGCCGGATTTTTCTCTGGCAAATTGTCATCGCAGTTTCGTCAATTAATTTGATTGCGGCAAAACTTGAAAATTCACAGCAAATTTGTGTCTGCTGAATTTATTTGCCCATCACTAGCCTCAACCCTTCAAGTAAACAGCAAGTTGTATAGATGTACTAATCCCTCATGAAGTGAAAAGATACCGTAGGCTCCTGTTCTCTGCCGACCAAAGGAAACTTTATTAAATCTAAATGATGTGCTGCAGGTTTCATTTGTGGTTTCATTTATTTGAATGCAACTTACACTGCTAATTCTCGTTACCGGCTCATTTGTAGTTTGCAGCTTATTTCTTCTCATAAATAACCAAGACGTGGCGCTAATAGGTTTCTAATGAAAAATAAATAATTTCTTCATTATTGCAGATGTACTCATTTGTTTTGTCTTAGTCAAATTTTTAATTGAATTGCTAATGTACATTCAATAACGCTCTTAAGGATTATATTATATGGTGCATGATCAGTTTAATTTCAGGGCAGTGCATGTAATAGAGAGATAATTACATTGTAGGTATTGCATTTATTAGAAGCTGAAAACTCTTTTTTTTCTCTAGATATGGCAAATTAAGATGCAATATTCATTTTGGAAGCAATTGTGCATCATTATAAAGTAATTTCATCTGCCTCGAGAACTCGGTCATCAAATGAAAAGGTGGGATGTGTCAAAGAAATAGTCAATAGCCTACTGAAGTAAGATCTTCTGCTTCTTCATATTAGAACAAGGGTGTCTTATAGACCAGTTGGGGTTCAACACTCAACCATAGTTGAAAGTTTTGGAGAATGAAGTTACTGTAGATGGGACAAGTTAGTGATTTGTATGGGGGTGAATAATGGTTTGGCTGTATGAAAGGCCTTCCTCAGGAACCTCAGATGTAGAGGACATCACTTGTCCTAAAGCCAAGTACCCTTATAACCTCTTGAAATGAGTAATGATTTTTAACTAACGGGTTCAGAAACTGGTCCCATTTTCCTTTGACATAGTCTTATTCATGTCTTGTTCATTCATTAAAACACAGGAAATAATCAGAAAGAAGCCAAAAGATGGTGGACCACAGCTAATTGCTGATTGGTTGATTACAGTGGATTGCTTAAGTGGAGTAATGTTAAGAGGAGCAAAGTTTTCCAAAAACAGTGAAAACTTACCCTGGAGATCTAGCGGGGGTGTGACTGGGGCGCCCGCTGCTTAAGTCCTCTTCTGCACTGTTCATCTGAATACGTGACTATACCCGGAAACCGACAAACGTGATGTCATCGGGTGGCGCAAAATTCAAATATTTAAAGGGCTCTCTGTGTAGTTTTCATTGCCCAACATAAAGGTCTGCTAATTAGTTCCTGGGAGTGATTATCTATACTTCTAAGTTGTGTTTGACCCTGCCTGTTCCTGACTAAGTCTTGTTTGCTGCCTGTCCTGACCTCTGCCTGTACTGTGACCATTGTTTTGGATCCTGTTAAGTCTCCCCGATTACATTCCTGTCTCCTGTCATTGTACTGCACTGCTGTTTGGTGTATTGACCTGCCAGTAGCTCCACTTTCCTCTTGTTACTGACTCTATATATGAGGTACCTATCTAGTGCTACTAATTGCTATTTTTGTAAGGAAATGAGAGAGAGCAGACAGTAACCCTTCCAACACTTTCCTCTTGTCTCTATATATTAGGTACCTATCTAGTGTTACCAATCCCTATTTCTGTAGGGAAATGAGAGAGAGCAGACAGTAACCCTTCCAACACTTTCCTCTTGTCTCTATATATTAGGTACCTATCTAGTGTTACCAATCCCTATTTCTGTAGGGAAATGAGAGAGAGCAGACAGTAACCCTTCCAACACTTTCCTCTTGTCTCTATATATTAGGTACCTATCTAGTGCTACCAATCCCTATTTCTGTAGGGAAATGAGAGAGGGCAGACAGTAACCCTTCCAACACTTTCCTCTTGTCTCTATATATTAGGTACCTATCTAGTGCTACCAATCCCTATTTCTGTAGGGAAATGAGAGAGAGCAGACAGTAACCCTTCCATCACTTTCCTCTTGTCTCTATATATTAGGTACCTATCTAGTTCTACCAATCCCTATTTTTGTAGGGAAATGACAGAGAGCAGACAGTAACCCTTCCAACACTTTCCTCTTGTCTCTATATATTAGGTACCTATCTAGTGTTACCAATCCCTATTTCTGTAGGGAAATGAGAGAGAGCAGACAGTAACCCTTCCAACACTTTCCTCTTGTCTCTATATATTAGGTACCTATCTAGTGCTACCAATCCCTATTTCTAATATTTTTCCATATATATATATATATATATATATATATATATATATATATATATATATATATATAAATATCCCATAGGTGACGGCACTCCAAATAATAATCAGGATACACAGGTCATCAAGTCATAATCGAGGTTTATTGGTGGACCAACGTTTCGATTCCGTATTGGAATCTTCGTCAGGGTTCTCACCCTGACGAAGATTCCAATACGGAATCGAAACGTTGGTCCACCAATAAACCTCGATTATGACTTGATGACCTGTGTATCCTGATTATTATTTGGAGTGCCGTCACCTATGGGATATTTGTATAATTGTACAGACTGGCACCCAGCATTTGGACATTGCTTATGGTGTGCGTTCCACGCTCGCTTGGACTATTTGATATATATATATATATATATATATATATATATATATATATTGGGGGCCGAAACGTTGGACACATATGCTAATAAAAGTGATTTGATTCACAAACGACTTGGAGTGCGGCTCAATGCAACAAATGATATATATATAAGATAATATGAGCATCATTTGCATTAAGAAATGCTGCTCTGAAGAGGATATAAAGGAAAAAAGTAATGTCACAATGAACAACGTGTAAAGTGTTGCAATATGAGTAGCACAGCAGGTGCCACTTGTGACATCACTGATACTGTTTCCATAACAATAAGGTTGGGATTCTGCTAGCCGGAACCAGTTCAGGTTCTTTATATAAGGTTACAGATCCCCTTTATACAGAATGAGATAGTAGATCCCCTTTAATCAGTACAGTGAATGTAACAATCTGCATCGGTCTCAACTCTGAAAACTACTGATTCAGAACTTCTGACTTCCACTCATAAAGCAAGCCCTCCCCACAAGCACAGCTGGTGTTTCTGCCTACTTTGTCAGTCACATCTGATTGCTATCCCTAGGGGCAAGATTTTTTTTGCTCAAGTCCAACACCAAACAGCAGGGTTTTGAGCTGAAAATGCAAGTTGCTTTATGTACAAAATTGCTTGGGCTGTCAGTCAGCACTTTAGCTATGGGCTCTTTGTTCTGTTCCACCGAGGTGAATAAATATGATTGCATGCAAGGCTTTTCTCGCTGAATAGGAAATACATCTGAGGAGACATCTACTTCCTTTTGGGGGGTCGGTCTAAGGGGTTATTCCTTTTTTTTTGTCTCTTTTGCATTAAAGTTCATGTTACAGTATGACATATATAAAGGATATTCATGCTTGTAGTGATGGGCGAATTTGGTCCTTTTTTTTTTTTTTGACGCCGGTGAATTTTCATGGGGAGGCTTTGCTGGAATTTGCCGCAAATTCGCGCCTGGCGAATAAAATTGGCCCCTCACTACATGCTTTTTATATTAAGATACAAGAGAAGCAGTTGAGGTTCAAGGCATGGGGAACCTCCCCTTGGCCCAAGAAGAAAAAGCAACCATATGGAGCACAATTTGAGCACAATTTGCCAGCCAAATCATCTATACTGGAACATTGTGCAGAAGCTGCAATGAGCACTACTTAGCATCCTTGCCTTGAGGGTCAAAATGCATCATAATTTGCCTGTTGATTTTGAGTCCCACCACCTGCCAGATGACACCAATGTCCTCAGCCTATGGCTTTTGGTCAGATGCCGGTAGTGGTAGTTCTCCAACATGGAACGTATTTTTATAGCAGCCAGGGATCCCACACCATGCTACAGGATTCTGCTCTCACATCGCAAGCTTGCTGACCACCTGCGTTTCGCCACACGGCTGTAAAACGCGCAATTACACGAGCATTTTACTGCAGTGCATTGGAATGGAATGGAGCCCAAGGGAGCAAAATGGGAATGATTTATAGATGAAAACATACTTTTGATTCTTCTTGCTGCCGGAGATGAATTATTTAGAAGGCACTGTCATGATTTAAGAAAAAAAAAGAGATCTTAAGATGTGTTTGCTCGGTACTATAAAGTCATACTTTACGGTGAGAGATAAAGGGCTCATTTAAGTAGGTGCAGACAATGTATTTATGGATAATCAGAAGTAGAAGCAAGAGGCTGTTTTGTATTTGCATTTTTAATGGGTGCAACGCTTCCTCCATTTTAGCACCTGCTGTTAGATTGGCAATAAGGGTAGAACTACACGGGTGTTTTGAATCCGATACCTTCCATTCACTAGGGAGGCTCTTTAGTGCCAGCATTGTCGTAAATGCTGAAGGAATTGAAATAACAAGCGAATGCTCAGAAAAGTCACCCCAATAGTGGTTACAAATTTTTTCGCCAGCCATGGATTTGCAGCAAAATTTCTGCATGATTTTCCATGAAAACTGAGGCAAAAATTTGCCATCACAAAAAAGTCACCAAGACAAAATTGTTGCAGAGACAAAAAAGTTGCCATAAGAAAAAAACACCCTTTGACTTTAATGTATTTGGAGCGAGAAAATTTTTTCTTGTATAAAATTTTTTTGATGCCCCTTGACTTAAATGAGTTTTGCAACTCTTTTGCCATTTCACACATTGCAGTTTCGTGAATTTTTGGGTGAAAAACTGAACAGATTCGCTCATCACTACACCCCTATTAAAACCAAAGTGGTGTGCACTATAATCCTCAAAACCATAGAATCAAAGTTTTTTGAGGCTGGAGATAGTTCTTGAGAAATGACATCAAGGGGCAGATTTACTAAGGGTCGAAGTGAATTCGAGGGAATTTTCTAAGTAAAAAAATTCAAAGTTCGAAGTAATTTTTTGGATACTTTGACCATCGAATAGGATACTACGACTTCGAATTTACTTCGACTTCAATTCGAAGTAAAAATCGTTCAGATATTCAACCATTCGATAACCAAAGTACTGTCTCTTTAAAAAAACTTTGACTTCAATACTTCGCCAAATTAAACCTGCCGAAGTGCTATGTTAGCCTATGGGGACCTTCTACAACCATTTTCTAAGTCTTTAGAGGTCGAATAAAAATCCTTTGATCGAATGATTTTTATTCGACCGCAGGATTGCCAAATTTGTTGAAAAAACTTCGAATTCAAATTAGAATTCGAAGTTTTTTAATTTGATGGTCGAATTTCGAAGTTTTTTGTACTTCGAAATTCCACCCTTGATAAATCTGCCCCCAAGGTTATACAACATAGGGCCATATATAATTTCATGAGAAAAAGGTCTATCATGTGAAAACTCATAGACAAGATTATATTTGAGATGCAATTCAAATCACGTGAAAACTCTAAAAAAGCTGGAACTGATTTAGGAGAAAAGATCTTTCTCCTCAAATTCAATCTTGTCCATGACTTTTCACGTGATAAACTTTGAGATAACTTTTTCTTTCTGAATTGAATCTGGCCCATTATGTGCTACACAAAGTTTTGGTTTTATAGCAAAAGGTCCTGCATCTGTTGGAAGATGCATTCCATAAGAGAAAGCTGCTGTTATGGAGGACAAACTAGAGGTTGTATGGTTGACACAATCATCAACAGAACATTAAAGGTTGCAAACTATTCATTAGAGACCATATATTCTGGAGAGTTCCCTTAAAACCTAAGGGAGCCTCCTTGGTATGTTTTACATCTTGTAAGTAGAATCATCTACTGTCTCCTGCCATATTGCATTCTGTAGGGATAACTGGCAAATTATATAACAAAAAGTCAATGAAAAAAATGTATATATATATTAATATAAAATATAAAAGCACCGAAAGCTCAGTGGCAAATTCAGTAAAAGAAGCAAATAGTCCTGCCTTAAACTCTGACCAGCATTTCAATATAATTTAGTATAATGCATTAATGTTCGCACTGTGAGCAATGTTGGAATGTACTGTATCTAATGGAGATGTTGGATAAATCATTTCACATCATTTTGCCTTAGATCTAAATATAGATGAATTTGCCTCAGCGAAGGAATAGGAGAACTGAACTACTAAATGAAGTAATAATTCTCATTATCATGGTAGTAATTACTGTTTAATTCCTACAAATAATACACAAGAAAGTAGGTGTCTTAGATTTTAGAAGCATATTCTAGATATCAGTGCCCATAAGTTAGTTTAGAAGCTTGTGACTAAGAATAGTTAAATTAGATTCTTGTGTACTACCCATTTGTCCAGTGCAGTTAATTGTATTTTTAAAGGCAATTGCTTCAAAGGTCATGAATATCACGACACCATAACAACCCCTTTTGATGTGGACAGGTTGACATTAAAATAAGCTAGTAGACACCCTGGTGGACACCAGGTGAAAGCTATAAACACATCATTCTTGTCATATCCAGATAAGTAATTGCATATTGAGTTGACTGCAACTGTACCATGAATAGACTTTGGTCAGTCCTTTCCATACTGGGAACTGGGCCTTGGGAGATGGTGTCAGCGGTAGGGATGACCCTTCTGTAGGAAATTAATTTGAACGTTGGAGAGAAAGTTAGAGTCAGGGGCGATTCTAGCTTCTTTGCCTCCCCCTTCGTGTTTACCGTTTTTGGAGCCAGAGGGAGTCCAAAGAGGTCCAGGGTGTCCAAGTTGCTAGAGCAGAGAAGCGCAATTGCACTCTCTGCACTAGAAGAGAGGAATTTGCAGTTTACAAACTAGAAATTCAGCTCTTAATGTTACATATTTAGAGGCACCAATGAATTAGAATATAGAGAGGAGGTCAATCAGCTGAAAACTTGGTGTTTCACTACAGTGACAGAATTAAAATTATATTGTATATTATATAATATTTTCATAGGAACAAGAACTATTCCTCAGGTTGCTAGAGTACAGATCATATCATGATATAACCTTTTATAAAATGTTGTGTTGCTAGTCCCTACAGCAACACAACCATAGAAGGTTTATTCTCAACCTTTATTATGGCAGAGGTCGGCTCTTTGACCAACGAACCTCAATTCTGTAGTATAAATCAACCTTTATTTTTCCGCTGTGGGGTTCTGAATCACAAGACCCTCAAATAACAATTGTCTACAAAAATTATGAAAGAAACAGAATCATAAATCAGTTCATGACCCTCTTCATTTTCAAATGATCTATGCCCCAGACAGTTCTTAAAGTCTATTTGCGATTCTCTAACAGAATGTTACAGGTTTGCTTATTTCTATTGATAAAACCCAATTCAGATGTATCCAGAACCCCTGCCTGGCTGATAACCAGAATTCACATGTGAGGTTTGTTTGTTTGTGCCTGGCTCTTTGTTCGGACATTTTGCTCTGATGAAGATCTTATGGTTGTCGACCGTGCTAACCTACGAGATCAAAGCTCTGTTCTCCTGAGACTGAAGTTCTACGAATTGTCACCTAAACACCCCTGCTGCATATAGTTAATGAGACTGATCCATCTTTCTTGTTGAAGTCAGCTTGTTTTGCTTTTTAATTCTGCAGGGTTGGAATAAGAGCCTATTTTCCCCTGATTCCAAGTCTACTGTGTCTCAGTTTCAAACCTCTTTCAGTGTCGATGCACAAAAGCACATTTTACATAATGAGAAATAATATGCCGCTAAATAATACAATAATCTATTATTCTGCCAGTGTTACTACATATGTAAGTAAATCCCTTTGTGCATTGTAGTTGGATTATTGCTCTACAGAGAGTAGACTCTATGAAGCTGATTGTATTTATTAAAATCGACCACTTACATTATTGTTACAGGGGCATCATGTCATCCAACTGAACACAATCATCTTTTTTTGTTGCTCAAAGGAAACTGTTGCATCTTTAGTAGGGATGTAGCGAACTGCCGATTTGGTGTTCGCGAACGCCGTTCGCGAACACCGGCAAAAAATGCGAACGTTCGCGAACAGTTTGCGAACTTCGAACACCCGCTAAAATCGTTCGATTCGAACGTTCGAAGGATTTTTCATTCGAATCGAACGTTCGAAGGATTTTAATCGTTCGATCGAAGGATTTTCATTCGAATCGAACGTTCGAAGGATTTTAATCGTTCGAACGAATGGAAATCGTTCGAACGAATGGAAATCGTTCGAACGAATGGAAATCGTTCGAACGAATGGAAATCGTTCGAACGAATGGAAATCGTTCGAACGAATGGAAATCGTTCGAACGAATGGAAATCGTTCGAACGAATGGAAATCGTTCGAACGAATGGAAATCGTTCGAACGAATGGAAATCGTTCGAACGAATGGAAATCGTTCGAACGAATGGAAATCGTTCGAACGAATGGAAATCGTTCGAACGAATGGAAATCGTTCGAACGAATGGAAATCGTTCGATTTTAGCGGTCGAATGGTCGAATGGTGGAACGATTTGTATTCGAATCAAACGCGAACTCAAAATGCGAACGTTCCCAAACGTTAGGCGGACGCGAACGGTCGAAGTTCGCGCGAACAAGTTCGCCGGCGAACAGTTCGCTACATCCCTAATCTTTAGACAAGATGCAAAAGGTATAGCATCATATTTAGCTCTATGTTTTAACCCTAACCTGTAGGGTGCTTTGTCAAAAAGTCATAGGTGCATCCTCTTTTTCATAGTCAATAATGCAAGTGTGTTGATTCATTCCCACTAAACCCTTGAAAATAAGGAGTCATGTTACTAATGGAAACCTAGATTTGGTACCTTCCAAAGTTGTTGCTTTGGAGGCACTTATGAGTGACCGCTGATGCGCTGTGTTCCAATATATCCTGTTCATCATTGTTGGGTATGAGCAGCTACGGAAAGAGGCCCCATTGTCATCCAGGCAAAAGTAAATAATGATGATTCTAATAAGCTCTTGGTGGGTGGCTTTGGAGCAAACATGGCTGTATGGACCTTTCTGATGACATACTAAAACTACCTTATTATAAAGTGCATACAAGCAAATAAGTAACTAAAAAACCCAAACACAAATTTTTTGATTTTTTTAAAAATGGTTTTCATTCCAAGCCCTGAGGACCAACATCATATTAAAAAAATAGTGTTTCAGCCATTTAGTCATAGTTCCAAGATTATCTAGAACAGCCAAAATCAACCCCCAAACTGGTTTTCCAGGAGTATCTAGAAGAATACCAAAAAATCACATTTAGACTGGACCCCTAGCCAAAAAATTTAATTCTACTATGGGGAACATCCAAGAATTTGGAAAGTAGGGGCCTAGATTTTTGAGGAGAAACCCGAGCTCATTTAGAAGCAGACTGTTCCAATCTTCAGGCTTTCTGTACACCTATGCTATTCTGGTGATACATGGGACATTCAAGTGCCCAGAAATAATTGGGGAGATCTGAGGCATGACTTTGTCTGGACACAACTTCCCTGGTCAATAAAATGTATCTGAGCCATTTTTGACCCTGGCCTTTTGGTCCCCTTTGAGGAACTACAGTACATTATCAATTACATATCATCACAGACAATCTTATGATATAGTTTACTTTTTACTTTCTTTGCCATTGGGCTGTATGTGCATAACATTATACTGCTTCTTAAGGTTAAACTCTCCTGTAACTTGATATATTAATAACCAACACTACTGGAAGTAATTAAAGTGAGCTGTTGGGATCCCCTGTTTGACACTAAAGCCATTAAAATAATTACATTGAATCAACATATAAATCTGCTCTGTCTTAATTTATGGAATCATCAGCACTTTATCAGGGCAGGGATGAACACAACCACACAATGTATAACTGGCACTGTGCCTTTAAAGGGACCCATAGGAGCTGTTTCAATCATTCCATCAAGAGCACAATCAGCGAATAGCTGTCCTTTTCTGTATAAGCAAAATGATGCCTGCTTAGCTGAAGCTCTCACATTTAAGGGAAAAGTAGCACTTAAATACTGTACCACTTCATTTTATGCAAATTGTAATAGGCAAATGCTAGTTTGATATATTAAATATTCAATAAATATATAAAAGAGTTTACATATATTAAAGAAGTATATTGTTTTACTGAGTAATTGAGTATTGTATCTCTGTCCCATCTAGTAAAAATTCAAAAAGTTCTTCCTTAGTATCTTTTCTTTTTATATCTGAGCTTTATTAGACTATTAGCCCAATAACACACACACACACACACACACACATATATATATAACCTTGTTATGAGCTAAGGGGGCCCAGCCTGAAGGCCAGTTAGGGGGAGATTTGGGGTGAGTTCTTATTTGTACCCTGGGTACCCCTGGAACTATAGCAGGGTGACACCCCAATGTTTCTATATATCTGTAACCTTGTTATGAGCTTAGGGGGTCCAGTCTGAAGGCCAGTTAGGGGGAGATTTGGGGTGAGTGCTTATTTGTACCCTGGGTACCCCTGGAACTATAGCAGGGTGACACCCCAATGTTTCTATATATCTGTAACCTTTGTTATGATTACACTTTACAAGTACATTAGAGGACATTATAGACAAATGGCAGGGGACCTTTTTACCCATAAAGTGGATCACCGTACCAGAGGCCACCCCTTTAGACTAGAAGAAAAGAACTTTCATTTGAAGCAACGTAGAGGGTTCTTCACAGTCAGGACAGTGAGGTTGTGGAATGCACTGCCGGTTGATGTTGTGATGGCTGATTCAGTTAATGCCTTTAAGAATGGCTTGGATGATTTTTTGGACAGACATAATATCAAAGGCTATTGTGATACTAAACTCTATAGTTAGTATAGGTATGGGTATATAGAATTTTAATTAAAAGTAGGGAGAGGTGTGTGTATGGATGCTGGGTTTTCATTTGGAGGGGTTGAACTTGATGGACTTTGTCTTTTTTCAACCCAATTTAACTATGTAACTATGTAACTATGAGCTAAGGGGGCCCAGTCTGAAGGTCAGTTAGGGGGAGATTTGGGGTGAGTGCTTATTTGTACCCTGGGAACCCCTGGAACTATAGCAGGGTGACACCCCAATGTTTCTATATATCTGTAACCTTGTTATGAGCTAAGGGGGCCCAGTCTGAAGGTCAGTTAGGGTTAGATTTGGGTATTTTTGCCCTGGCAAAATCACTGTTATAGATTTGGGACTTCTCAGTAAAGAAACTGATTTGTGAAACACTGTGTCAAAATCATACACTGTAATTACTCATCATGGGTACTGTATGTGAATTACCATATTATTTACATCTCTGAAATCGCAAAGCCCTCCATTTCCATTACCGCCCATTAGTTTCACTTAGCTGAATCACACATTTCAATTCCAATACATTTTTTGCTCATGAAATGGAACAGCATTTTCTCACTTCTAGTGATTACTCTTATCACTTCTTCTTAAGGTTCCGTCAAAACATATTCCAGTAACAGTTCATATTGCCATGTTAAAATCAAGTGATTTCAGGCAGGGCACAAGACCACAAGCAGTGTCAGGACTCGTCCACCCTCTTCTAACCCGAAATCCCAGTAGGGGATTGATGTATGTTTTACATTCAGTGTTTTGTTTAGTCAATTTCACTAAAAAAAACAAACTAACACAAAAAAATGTATTTTAGTTTTGACCCTGATTGTAGAACAATACCAGGAAGGGCATCTTTGGAACAAGAGCCAGGGGCACTAACTGTCAGCTGACAAAAACCTGATGAGTGCACAAAAAAATAAAGTTATTTGGGTACACAATACTCTCTGACAGTAGCCTAACATATCCGACTAACACCATTACAAAGAAGATGCCCATATACTATGCGGAAGAATGAATAACTTATATAAAAATCTGAGTTTGAAATATATAAAGCCAGCTGTAGAATTTGTTTTTGTCACTAGAGAAATGAGGAATGAGAATTTTTTTCTGAATTCTCGATGAAGTTTTAAAAATGAGAATATTGGTGGGTTAGACTCATGACTCTGTCAGCCCCCTCATAGGTTTCTATAGCAACATCTTCCTCTAGAGATAAGTTTTGAATCTGTTAGTAGGTGTGTATGCATTCTTCAACTTTATTTGCCATGCTTTTGAAGTTGTGCAAAATAAATACTGCATCGGCTAATTATCGGCTGCCAGCTTTATTTGTTTTCCGAAGGTGCAGTTTATTCTAGAGGGAACAAATAATAAACATAAAGCTATAAAGATACCCCAAATATTAAATTTCTATACAATACAAGGTTCCTGGGTTTATTAATCGTACAAACAATAGGTGCTAGGGGTAGACTCCATCTCATTTCCCCCTGTTAGCTGCCATCATTGTCCAATCTACAGATTGAGTCATAGACTCCCTTCCCCACCCTTTTAAAGTGCCAGCACCCACCCAATGCTTGAGTTGCAGTCTCTTTGCCTCTTAACCTTTAAGAGCACAAATGCTTGTGGCAAATGTCAATGGCTGTGTAAATCCTGGAACTTCCTGGTTTGGAGGTGGTGGTGGTAGTTCCATGGTGAAGATGATGCCTCTAGTTGAGGATAGGACAAATAAACCATGGCCATGTGAAGCTGGAGACAACTGGAGGCACTATAACTTCTGTAAGGCTTACCTATCAGTTCTAAATACAATGTTCATCCTTTCCGACCTGATTTATGGAAATACAACAACATGTATGTATTGTAAGTTGTGTCTATAATAACTTTTTTATAACTTTGTGGGAAGCATCAAAGAAAATCTTCTTATGAGTAATAGTGAGCAATCAGCATGGAACGATAGAGTATTTCCTGTTTCTAATTAAGGATGATTGAAATCACCTAGAAGAATGCAAACTGGTTATACAACTCTGCAGAGTATGATATATTTATATATATAATACTATATGTATGTAATACATCATTTGTTGCTTAACAATATAAGGCTATAAGAACATTTTCTACTGAACAGCCTCCTACCTTCCATTTCACCCCAGGAGATGAGTGAGCTCATTGATCTGCTTTCTTCTGAGCAGTCGGAAGCCTTCCCAACACTTTGTTTAGTCCTTTCCTTTTTTTAACATTTCCAGGAAAGAAAAAAAACATAACAATGTTGTTGCTCAAAACAATCAGCATTATTTTTCGTAATCAAATTGGTTTCATCCTTATTTTATTAAGCATACTATCTGGAGAGCAAAACTTTGTTAAAAACATTTTTTTATGTGAAATGTTCTGTGTTCAATAACCAACCATCAATTCATACTCGTTGCCTCTTCTGCGATGACTTAGTTATACTCTGATCAATGAGAAATACCAATAGTAATTGCTGGTATAAACTCTACTACTTTATAGTGGACATCAACTAGGGAAGCATTAAATTCATAATTTTTAGATTCGACTGAATACAAATATTAAAACAAATCAAATCGCTAATTTCAGTCTTGAAATCTGGGAGAATAAAAAAAAATTGCATCCATTGTGAAAAAAACACGTTTCCCACTTATTTATCCAGCATTTTAAAGGGTTAAAAATTTGAGATTAATTAAGCCTAAAAAAGGTCAAAAATCGGAATATGAAAAAATTGACAGCTAAAAGCTGGCAAGCATCTGTAAAAGTAAATGGGAGGTTAATTTTCAAAATTTAAGCAAACTTTTTAAACAAGTTGGAAATTTTAGAGACTCAGCTGATCTCTTACACTATTTTTAGCATTTTCATTTCAAGATTGGAGGTTTTTATTTTTCAAATTTAGTCCCTAAGGATTTGGCTGCATCTAAATCCTACAAAACATTCTAGATTCTAAATACGGATTCTAAATACAGAGCCAAATTCTGGATATGTTGCATAATTAATATGAACTGTAGAGAGGAGTTGCATCTTAAATAGTTATCGGTTCTATTGGGGTCTCCCATCCTAAATAGTTGGAATAGTTGGCATCTAGACTATAGGGATATCCAGTCATATTAGTTGTTATCAGCTGTATGGGCAATCATAGATGGCTAGTTGGACAATTATAAAAAATTGGTATCAAACCTAATGAGGTGGGCAATCAACAAGTATTATCACCTTTATAGTGGAAATTAATCATAATTAGTCTAGCCTACTGTATGACGGTTGACAATAATGATGAGCAAATCTGCTTAGTTTCACCAATAATTTGCAAAACTGCTGAAAAGTTTGTGAAATGGCAAAACAGTTTGTGAAACGTATAAAGTCTATGGGCGACTTTTTGTTGTGGTGAATTATTTGCTGCAAAATATATTATAGTCTATTGGCAAACTCTTTTCTCACTCCAAAAGCATTGTCAATGGGTGATTTTTCTCACTCCAAATGTATTGAAGTGAATGGTCATTTTTTCTTTGTGAATTTTGCCATTGGTGAAAAAATTCTGTTCAAATTTGGTATTACCTCTTGAGGGGGAGACTGTTTCTTTTAATATTTGTTTCAGCTCTATCGGGCTTACTCATCAAAAAGATTTGGAATTTGGAACATACTCAACGTGATTCAACTATGTTGATCCAAGATCTTCATCAACCAACCCCATTCACAGCAATCCACTTTCATATTGATTTAAAGAGAACCTAGAAATATGGAAGCTATATCAGTGGTACCTGTAACTTTCTTGCCAACAAACTAGTTTCTAACTCATTGGTACCTGCACATGAACCAGAACTGAGAAGATAGAAGAAACCATTCATCCCTAAACACGAAATCGACAAAAACCCATAAGGAATGAATCATTTTTCCTTCAAGGTATTTTTGTGCACCCTACACATTACCTTTCCTGCCAAAATTAAATCCTCATTTTTTGTGAAAGTAGTGTCCTTCATAGTAATGTTAGTATTTGTCAGATCCATGTACTGCTTAGTAAATATAGCTATGCCATTAGGGAATAGAAAATCATGGGACCTGAAGCTGTTAAAGGAATGACTGACTTTTTCATTTCACCATTGTTTCTAAATGTCAGCATAGCGTTGCATGAATATATATGAGTCACTCTCTCCCTGTATATATTTTGCTAATTGGTCTCCCAAGCCCATCATATTTTGCAAATGCAACAACATTTTGTTGAGTGATTGATTTGCACATCTTGTGAGTTGTTATAACAGCCTATAAGAATCCAATCTTCCTCCTCCACCTTCAGATAAAAGTGATTTGATGTTGTTTCAAACTTTGTTGTGGGGAGCAATAAAAAATAGTGGATTTATGAATTTCTTCATGGCCGTCTTTATTTGAAAGGGAGTTTTCATGGCCTTTTTTTCACTGGCCTGTCCTTCAATAGCCATTTATCATCTGCGGTTCATATCAAAGAAAGTAATACATGGGCATGCTTATTACTTAAAGAGTTTAATAAAAAAAAAATCTCCTGTTTTGGGTCTTCTTCTTATGTCGGTTTGCTTTTAGCTAAATGCTGTTGGAATCTTATTTTATAAATCTATTATTCTGTTTGCATCACTATCAAAGACTAGAGATTATTAGCTATTAAGATTAAGGCTGAAGTCAGATGATTTATGCTCCCTTAGTTTTTAGTTAACTTCAGAAGTTTGGCAAAATTGCTCTTCAGGGCCTCTTTTAGTTAACACTAAAGTTGAAAATACATCTACTCACATTACATCAACTCACTAGTGGACATAAATAAACCCCCCCCCCGTGCCATTGCAGTCTATTAAAGTAAGCCTCACCGATGATAAGAAAAGTGTCATCTCTAGATACACATGGGACTGAACTACAGAGAGGGCTTTGTTCCAAGCACTAATATGGCTTGGTCACTTGAGCAAGCTACAATAGGGTGACCTGGAACAATTTTTTCAGATCAAAGCCCACTTGGAAGGCCAACTTTTGGCCATAGTAGTATCTATAGTTTCTGCATTGATATAGAAAAATATTATTGTACTGTATATGACAATCAATCAGTGTTCCAAGATGATCAAGCTGCCAAATATTCATCCCGATTGACCTTCAAGCTGGTCTTTCACGTGTATCTAGTAGTGCAAGTGGGCATTTTTTCTTTAATCTCACCCTAACGAAGCCTTTTCTGCTACTGCATCAGCCCAGATGGGAGAACCAGCCCCAGAGTTTGGGAAAAGATGGACTATTGAAGGGGAAATCATTATAATCTCTGACCAATAATATTTCAGGCACAAGAAGTCCCCCTCTCCTTCATACATGAGATCTTATACAGTTTAATGAATGTTGTGTGCAAAGGGGTCTTAAAAAATATATGGTGTTAGTCTTTATGGTTGAAAGACTTTTTCAGCTCAAATCCTACTTGGAAGGCCAACCTTTGGCCATAGTCCCTCTTCATTGTCAATCAAACATAGTTCCAAGAATATCTTGCACCTAAAATCTCATCCAGACTAACCTACACACTGGTCTTTCAGGTGCATCTAGTAGTGCAATGGGCATTTTTCTCTATCACCCTAACTAACCTTTAGGCTGAGTCTCCTCTGCTACTGCTTCAGCCCTGGTAGGTGATCAGCCCCAGAGTTTATTGAACTGGAACTTGATATTGAACTGGAAATCATTATAATCACAGGCCAATAATAATTCAGGCACAAGAAGACCCCCCTTCGCACAGTAGATCTTATACACTTTTATGAATGTTATGTGTGCAAAGGGGTCTTAAAAAGGTTATAGAGAGGTCTTGCTCCCTAAATAGCTTCTTTTAAAATGATTTAAACCGAGAAACAGCACCGGCTTTCGTGAAGTAAAGAAACTGTTAAGAGATTCTCCACACAATGAATCCAGCAGAAAGTATAAAAAATGCAACCAGACAGCAGAGCAATTTGTGTGGAATGTCTCATGCACCAGAGGAATTACACCAAAGTTGTCCTTTTCACAGTCGATTTGATGCTGAAAACAATGGATTGTGATACTTTAAATGTTCCCACTGTGTTCTTACAGGAGTTGCCATACAAGACATCCTTTGATAAATAGAAGGCAGCTTGAGTCCCAACCATGGTCATTAATCTCTGTGGAAGATGAAAGTGAGAGGAGAATGTGAGAGCAATGCTTTATAATTACTGATTCATCTGTTTCTGCCTTGGATAAAAGAAGATAAATTACATTTAATTGTTATATCATCATTTTTAAAAAGAGCCAAGAGAGAGAATTTGGATTAAAGACGCATGGACGGTATGTAGCACAAGATACATATAATTTAGCCTTCTTTTTCAAGATGTTCATCAGTACTTTATGACATTTTCTGTCCTGTTTTTTGCCCAAAAATAACTGAAAAATATCTGGATGTTACTGGGTATTCAGCGCTTACTCAATATCAAGTAGGTTTTTCCCCACAGTAATGATTTCTATCTCTTCCAGAAGATTGAATAAACTCTAGCATTTGGCTCAATCTGGCTAAACCCTACTTACCTGCTCCACTGAAATGCATAGAAACAGCATTCGAAACCCTCCAAAGCATCCAAGGAGGTAGCACAATTGGAGGGTTGGGGAGAAACAGGAGTGTGGCAGATGGATTCAAAAGGCAAATAGATTGGGTCTGATCCAAGTTGTCATCTCAGTTTATTCACCAATCATAGGAATGCCAAGGTACCAGAGGAGTGGGAAATTGTTGAGCTAAAGTCAGTAAGGCTAAAGTAAGGTGAATTGTTGAGCTAAAGTCATTGAGGTTAAGGAAGGTGACAGCTGAAAACAACTTGAGTTCATCAAGGAGAAAGGGGTTGACAAAAATGAGAAGGAAATATCAGAAGGAAGGAGGCCTAGGCAAAAAGCAGAGAACATGGAAAAGAATAAAGTGAGGATATAGACATGAGAAAGGATGGGAGTAGTGATGGTCGAATTTGCGGCGCTTCGCTTTGATTAATAATTTGCTAATTTTGCATGAAAATCACGAAAATGTGTTTTTTTTATGCCAGCATCCATTTTTTGCCGTGAATCACGCAAATTTGCCGCAAATTTGCGCCTGGCGAATAAATTCGCCCATCACTAGATGGGAGGTATAAATGAATGATTTATTTTGTCTAATGTGCTTGGGTGCCATGGAAATGTCATGTCCTTTTGCATCAAGTCCTACTAGCTATAAATGTGCAATCTACCATAATACAGCAGAGGACTTTATGCAACAGTGGTAGTAACTGGTACAGGGTTTGATTTAGGTCTAATAATCGATCCATAGCAAGCATTGTGGGTAAAAAAACATGGAATCGATGATTTCACTTTGCACTCTGCACTAGTGCTCATGAACCTTTTGGCTGCCATTTTGGAACCTTCAATATGTAGATTTTAGTGGGGTGGAAGTCAGAAATTTCACCCACATAACCTAAGCTGCTCCTGCTTAAAAAAGGGCTACTCGATTACAGGAATGATGAAGTTAGGAATTGGGAGTGAACAAACAAGAGGCACTGTGCACTTTGGTTGCTCATGGGTTTCTGCGCCCAAACTCAAACACAGATGACAGTTTTTTCCACTCCATAGGTAAATCCACAGACCACAAGGGTTTCCTTCCAGTTCACACATTACTGTTAAATACCTATGGAACTTAGTAAGAGCAACATAGAATTTACAGATATTACTGCTGCAACCACAGTCATTGAGCACATTGATGACGTTCAGTAGAGGTATTTGTACTGTAATATGCTCCTTGTACTTAGTGTACCAGTGGGTCTCCATAATTAAGTTTTTCACTTCTAATTCAGAAATACCGACCCATCAGACATTCAGTAGTTCCTGTTAGAAATCACTTGCATTAATCCAATATCTAGAGCCGTGTAACTCTGTGTATAGATAGGCTCATGCTCGCTATTTAATTGCAATGCATTGGAAATGATACCCAGAAGGGAAACCAGTGCTGGGTTCACCCGGTACAAAACAAGCTTCCACGGTTTCTAATTCCTCTGCCAAAGGCAATTGACTCATTCATTTTGTACAGCAGTGACCTTGAGTCAGTTGGCATCAATTAACATCCTTGATTTTAACCCCCCCCAGCACATGCCAGGTTACTCCTAATAGCTGTCATTTTTTAACTCTTCCAGTGCTGTGTACAGTTAAATCAAACTCATTTCTTGGACATGCTGCATTATGTCTGACTAGATCTCTGATCAGCTTTAGAAATGAACAGCATAGATCCCCTAGTGTTGCACAGAGAGAATATCCACCCAATTCTAACTTTATACGCAAAGTTGCCATTACCCAAACACGTTAATTAAGTGTCTCTCCTACATAAGAATAGTTGCAGGCATTACCATATAGTAGAGTGTAACACAATGCTGTTTGATGCCATAGGAACCCAAGGTGTTCTGTTTAGAGTGTATACTGGATTGTACAGGGTTATTTATAGAAATTTAGTAGGAATTCAATTTGTATTTATGCCTATAGGAGAGAGGTGCCATATTGATTCCCTTAGACCAGTGATCCCCAACCAATAGTTCGCGAGCAACCTGTTGCTCTCCAACCCTTTGGATGTTGCTCTCAGTGGCATCAAAGCAGGTGCTTATTTTTGAATTCCAGGCTTGGAAGCAAGTTTTAATTGCTAAATAACTTTGTATAGTGCCAAGTAGAGTCTCCTGTAGGCTGCCTGTCCACATATGGGCTACCAAATGGCCAATCACAGCCCTTATTTGGCAGCGCAAGGGATTTTTTCATATTTGTGTTGCTCCCCAACTCTTTTTATACATGAATGTGGCTCACGCGTTAAAAAGGTTGGGGACCACTGCCTTAGACAGTACAGTATGAGGGTATAGCTTATTGTGTGCCCAGAACATTCCTGCTTTGTATATTTGTATTTATACATATGGGAGGAGGAGGTGCCATATTGATTCCCTTAGACAGTACAGTATGAGGGTATAGCTTATTGTGTGCCCAGAACATTCCTTCTCTGTATATTTGTATTTATACATATGGGAGGAGGGAGGTGCCATATTGATTCCCTTAGGCAGTACAGTATGAGGGTATAGCTTATTGTGTGCCCAGAACATTCCTTCTCTGTATATTTGTATTTATACATATGGGAGGAGGAGGTGCCATATTGATTCCCTTAGACAGTACAGTATGAGGGTATAGCTTATTGTGTGCCCAGAACATTCCTTCTCTGTATATTTGTATTTATACATATGGGAGGAGGTGCCATATTGATTCCCTTAGACAGTACAGTATGAGGGTATAGCTTATTGTGTGCCCAGAACATTCCTTCTCTGTATATTTGTATTTATACATATGGGAGGAGGGAGGTGCCATATTGATTCCCTTAGACAGTACAGTATGAGGGTATAGCTTATTGTGTGCCCAGAACATTCCTTCTCTGTATATTTGTATTTATACATATGGGAGGAGGTGCCATATTGATTCCCTTAGACAGTACAGTATGAGGGTATAGCTTATTGTGTGCCCAGAACATTCCTTCTCTGTATATTTGTATTTAAACATATGGGAGGAGGGAGGTGCCATATTGATTCCCTTAGGCAGTACAGTATGAGGTATAGCTTATTGTGTGCCCAGAACATTCCTTCTCTGTATATTTGTATTTATACATATGGGAGGAGGGAGGTGCCATATTGATTCCCTTAGGCAGTACAGTATGAGGGTATAGCTTATTGTGTGCCCAGAACATTCCTTCTCTTTATATTTGTATTTATACATATGGGAGGAGAAGGTGCCATATTGATTCCCTTAGACAGTACAGTATGAGGGTATAGCTTATTGTGTGCCCAGAACATTCCATCTCTGTATATTTGTATTTATACATATGGGAGGAGGAGGTGCCATATTGATTCCATTAGACAGTACAGTATGAGGTATAGCTTATTGTGTGCCCAGAACATTCCTTCTCTGTATATTTGTATTTATACATATGGGAGGAGGTGCCATATTGATTCCCTTAGACAGTACAGTATGAGGGTATAGCTTATTGTGTGCCCAGAACATTCCTTCTTTGTATATTTGTATTTATACATATGGGAGGAGGAGGTGCCATATTGATTCCCTTAGACAGTACAGTATGAGGTTATAGCTTATTGTGTGCCCAGAACATTCCTTCTCTGTATATTTGTATTTATACATATGGGAGGAGGAGGTGCCATATTGATTCCCTTAGACAGTACAGTATGAGGGTATAGCTTATTGTGTGCCCAGAACATTCCTTCTCTGTATATTTGTATTTATACATATGGGAGGAGGGAGGTGCCATATTGATTCCATTAGACAGTACAGTATGAGGTATAGCTTATTGTGTGCCCAGAACATTCCTTCTCTGTATATTTGTATTTATACATATGGGAGGAGGTGCCATATTGATTCCCTTAGACAGTACAGTATGAGGGTATAGCTTATTGTGTGCCCAGAACATTCCTTCTTTGTATATTTGTATTTATACATATGGGAGGAGGAGGTGCCATATTGATTCCCTTAGACAGTACAGTATGAGGGTATAGCTTATTGTGTGCCCAGAACATTCCTTCTCTGTATATTTGTATTTATACATATGGGAGGAGAAGGTGCCATATTGATTCCCTTAGACAGTACAGTATGAGGGTATAGCTTATTGTGTGCCCAGAACATTCCTTCTCTGTATATTTGTATTTATACATATGGGAGGAGGGAGGTGCCATATTGATTCCCTTAGACAGTACAGTATGAGGGTATAGCTTATTGTGTGCCCAGAACATTCCTTCTCTGTATATTTGTATTTATACATATGGGAGGAGGTGCCATATTGATTCCCTTAGACAGTACAGTATGAGGGTATAGCTTATTGTGTGCCCAGAACATTCCTTCTTTGTATATTTGTATTTATACATATGGGAGGAGGAGGTGCCATATTGATTCCCTTAGACAGTACAGTATGAGGGTATAGCTTATTGTGTGCCCAGAACATTCCTTCTCTGTATATTTGTATTTATACATATGGGAGGAGAAGGTGCCATATTGATTCCCTTAGACAGTACAGTATGAGGGTATAGCTTATTGTGTGCCCAGAACATTCCTTCTCTGTATATTTGTATTTATACATATGGGAGGAGGGAGGTGCCATATTGATTCCCTTAGACAGTACAGTATGAGGGTATAGCTTATTGTGTGCCCAGAACATTCCTTCTCTGTATATTTGTATTTATACATATGGGAGGAGGGAGGTGCCATATTGATTCCCTTAGACAGTACAGTATGAGGGTATAGCTTATTGTGTGCCCAGAACATTCCTTCTCTGTATATTTGTATTTATACATATGGGAGGAGGTGCCATATTGATTCCCTTAGACAGTACAATATGAGGGTATAGCTTATTGTGTGCCCAGAACATTCCTTCTCTGTATATTTGTATTTAAACATATGGGAGGAGGGAAGTGCCATATTGATTCCCTTAGGCAGTAAAGTATGAGGTATAGCTTATTGTGTGCCCAGAACATTCCTTCTCTGTATATTTGTATTTATACATATGGGAGGAGGGAGGTGCCATATTGATTCCCTTAGGCAGTACAGTATGAGGGTATAGCTTATTGTGTGCCCAGAACATTCCTTCTCTTTATATTTGTATTTTTACATATGGGAGGAGAAGGTGCCATATTGATTCCCTTAGACAGTACAGTATGAGGGTATAGCTTATTGTGTGCCCAGAACATTCCTTCTCTGTATATTTGTATTTATACATATGGGAGGAGGGAGGTGCCATATTGATTCCCTTAGACAGTACAGTATGAGGGTATAGCTTATTGTGTGCCCAGAACATTCCTTCTCTGCATATTTGTATTTATACATATGGGAGGAGCTGCCATATTGATTCCCTTAGACAGTACAGTATGAGCGTATAGCTTATTGTGTGCCCAGAACATTCCTTCTCTGTATATTTGTATTTATACATATGGGAGGAGGAGGTGCCATATTGATTCCCTTAGACAGTACAGTATGAGGGTATAGCTTATTGTGTGCCCAGAACATTCCTTCTCTGTATATTTGTATTTATACATATGGGAGGAGGGAGGTGCCATATTGATTCCATTAGACAGTACAGTATGAGGTATAGCTTATTGTGTGCCCAGAACATTCCTTCTCTGTATATTTGTATTTATACATATGGGAGGAGGTGCCATATTGATTCCCTTAGACAGTACAGTATGAGGGTATAGCTTATTGTGTGCCCAGAACATTCCTTCTCTGTATATTTGTATTTATACATATGGGAGGAGGGAGGTGCCATATTGATTCCCTTAGACAGTACAGTATGAGGGTATAGCTTATTGTGTGCCCAGAACATTCCTTCTCTGTATATTTGTATTTATACATATGGGAGGAGGGAGGTGCCATATTGATTCCCTTAGACAGTACATTATGAGGGTATAGCTTATTGTGTGCCCAGAACATTCCTTCTCTGTATATTTGTATTTATACATATGGGAGGAGGAGGTGCCATATTGATTCCCTTAGACAGTACAGTATGAGGGTATAGCTTATTGTGTGCCCAGAACATTCCTTCTCTGTATATTTGTATTTATACATATGGGAGGAGGGAGGTGCCATATTGATTCCCTTAGGCAGTACAGTATGAGGGTATAGCTTATTGTGTGCCCAGAACATTCCTTCTCTGTATATTTGTATTTATACATATGGGAGGAGGAGGTGCCATATTGATTCCCTTAGACAGTACAGTATGAGGGTATAGCTTATTGTGTGCCCAGAACATTCCTTCTCTGTATATTTGTATTTATACATATGGGAGGAGGTGCCATATTGATTCCCTTAGACAGTACAGTATGAGGGTATAGCTTTATTGTGTGCCCAGAACATTCCTTCTCTGTATATTTGTATTTATACATATGGGAGGAGGGAGGTGCCATATTGATTCCCTTAGACAGTACAGTATGAGGGTATAGCTTATTGTGTGCCCAGAACATTCCTTCTCTGTATATTTGTATTTATACATATGGGAGGAGGTGCCATATTGATTCCCTTAGACAGTACAGTATGAGGGTATAGCTTATTGTGTGCCCAGAACATTCCTTCTCTGTATATTTGTATTTAAACATATGGGAGGAGGGAGGTGCCATATTGATTCCCTTAGGCAGTACAGTATGAGGTATAGCTTATTGTGTGCCCAGAACATTCCTTCTCTGTATATTTGTATTTATACATATGGGAGGAGGGAGGTGCCATATTGATTCCCTTAGGCAGTACAGTATGAGGGTATAGCTTATTGTGTGCCCAGAACATTCCTTCTCTTTATATTTGTATTTATACATATGGGAGGAGAAGGTGCCATATTGATTCCCTTAGACAGTACAGTATGAGGGTATAGCTTATTGTGTGCCCAGAACATTCCATCTCTGTATATTTGTATTTATACATATGGGAGGAGGAGGTGCCATATTGATTCCATTAGACAGTACAGTATGAGGTATAGCTTATTGTGTGCCCAGAACATTCCTTCTCTGTATATTTGTATTTATACATATGGGAGGAGGTGCCATATTGATTCCCTTAGACAGTACAGTATGAGGGTATAGCTTATTGTGTGCCCAGAACATTCCTTCTTTGTATATTTGTATTTATACATATGGGAGGAGGAGGTGCCATATTGATTCCCTTAGACAGTACAGTATGAGGTTATAGCTTATTGTGTGCCCAGAACATTCCTTCTCTGTATATTTGTATTTATACATATGGGAGGAGGAGGTGCCATATTGATTCCCTTAGACAGTACAGTATGAGGGTATAGCTTATTGTGTGCCCAGAACATTCCTTCTCTGTATATTTGTATTTATACATATGGGAGGAGGGAGGTGCCATATTGATTCCATTAGACAGTACAGTATGAGGTATAGCTTATTGTGTGCCCAGAACATTCCTTCTCTGTATATTTGTATTTATACATATGGGAGGAGGTGCCATATTGATTCCCTTAGACAGTACAGTATGAGGGTATAGCTTATTGTGTGCCAGAACATTCCTTCTTTGTATATTTGTATTTATACATATGGGAGGAGGAGGTGCCATATTGATTCCCTTAGACAGTACAGTATGAGGGTATAGCTTATTGTGTGCCCAGAACATTCCTTCTCTGTATATTTGTATTTATACATATGGGAGGAGAAGGTGCCATATTGATTCCCTTAGACAGTACAGTATGAGGGTATAGCTTATTGTGTGCCCAGAACATTCCTTCTCTGTATATTTGTATTTATACATATGGGAGGAGGGAGGTGCCATATTGATTCCCTTAGACAGTACAGTATGAGGGTATAGCTTATTGTGTGCCCAGAACATTCCTTCTCTGTATATTTGTATTTATACATATGGGAGGAGGTGCCATATTGATTCCCTTAGACAGTACAGTATGAGGGTATAGCTTATTGTGTGCCCAGAACATTCCTTCTTTGTATATTTGTATTTATACATATGGGAGGAGGAGGTGCCATATTGATTCCCTTAGACAGTACAGTATGAGGGTATAGCTTATTGTGTGCCCAGAACATTCCTTCTCTGTATATTTGTATTTATACATATGGGAGGAGAAGGTGCCATATTGATTCCCTTAGACAGTACAGTATGAGGGTATAGCTTATTGTGTGCCCAGAACATTCCTTCTCTGTATATTTGTATTTATACATATGGGAGGAGGGAGGTGCCATATTGATTCCCTTAGACAGTACAGTATGAGGGTATAGCTTATTGTGTGCCCAGAACATTCCTTCTCTGTATATTTGTATTTATACATATGGGAGGAGGGAGGTGCCATATTGATTCCCTTAGACAGTACAGTATGAGGGTATAGCTTATTGTGTGCCCAGAACATTCCTTCTCTGTATATTTGTATTTATACATATGGGAGGAGGTGCCATATTGATTCCCTTAGACAGTACAATATGAGGGTATAGCTTATTGTGTGCCCAGAACATTCCTTCTCTGTATATTTGTATTTAAACATATGGGAGGAGGGAAGTGCCATATTGATTCCCTTAGGCAGTAAAGTATGAGGTATAGCTTATTGTGTGCCCAGAACATTCCTTCTCTGTATATTTGTATTTATACATATGGGAGGAGGGAGGTGCCATATTGATTCCCTTAGGCAGTACAGTATGAGGGTATAGCTTATTGTGTGCCCAGAACATTCCTTCTCTTTATATTTGTATTTTTACATATGGGAGGAGAAGGTGCCATATTGATTCCCTTAGACAGTACAGTATGAGGGTATAGCTTATTGTGTGCCCAGAACATTCCTTCTCTGTATATTTGTATTTATACATATGGGAGGAGGGAGGTGCCATATTGATTCCCTTAGACAGTACAGTATGAGGGTATAGCTTATTGTGTGCCCAGAACATTCCTTCTCTGTATATTTGTATTTATACATATGGGAGGAGCTGCCATATTGATTCCCTTAGACAGTACAGTATGAGCGTATAGCTTATTGTGTGCCCAGAACATTCCTTCTCTGTATATTTGTATTTATACATATGGGAGGAGGAGGTGCCATATTGATTCCCTTAGACAGTACAGTATGAGGGTATAGCTTATTGTGTGCCCAGAACATTCCTTCTCTGTATATTTGTATTTATACATATGGGAGGAGGGAGGTGCCATATTGATTCCATTAGACAGTACAGTATGAGGTATAGCTTATTGTGTGCCCAGAACATTCCTTCTCTGTATATTTGTATTTATACATATGGGAGGAGGTGCCATATTGATTCCCTTAGACAGTACAGTATGAGGGTATAGCTTATTGTGTGCCCAGAACATTCCTTCTCTGTATATTTGTATTTATACATATGGGAGGAGGGAGGTGCCATATTGATTCCCTTAGACAGTACAGTATGAGGGTATAGCTTATTGTGTGCCCAGAACATTCCTTCTCTGTATATTTGTATTTATACATATGGGAGGAGGGAGGTGCCATATTGATTCCCTTAGACAGTACATTATGAGGGTATAGCTTATTGTGTGCCCAGAACATTCCTTCTCTGTATATTTGTATTTATACATATGGGAGGAGGTGCCATATTGATTCCCTTAGACAGTACAGTATGAGCGTATAGCTTATTGTGTGCCCAGAACATTCCTTCTCTGTATATTTGTATTTATACATATGGGAGGAGGAGGTGCCATATTGATTCCCTTAGACAGTACAGTATGAGGGTATAGCTTATTGTGTGCCCAGAACATTCCTTCTCTGTATATTTGTATTTATACATATGGGAGGAGGAGGTGCCATATTGATTCCCTTAGACAGTACAGTATGAGGGTATAGCTTATTGTGTGCCCAGAACATTCCTTCTCTGTATATTTGTATTTATACATATCGGAGGAGGGAGGTGCCATATTGATTCCATTAGACAGTACAGTATGAGGTATAGCTTATTGTGTGCCCAGAACATTCCTTCTATGCACATTTGTATTTATACATACGCGTTGGAGGTACCATATTGTTCGTGGAAAATCCTTCTGTGAATATAACCTAGGTGAATGTGTCTTGCTCCTACTCCCTCATACACTCCTTCATATTCTAACACTTGCCTTTTTTGCTCTCTCTCCCCCTCCTCTCTCTCAAACAAATACACAGATGCTTTATCTGACGTCGATCATAGAATCTATGGCACAAGATATGAGCCGTTTCTTGGGATTAGTGAAGACTATTTCTGCAAGTTAAGTTGCTATTCGCTGTGCATAATACAGACACTAAATTGCATTTACTGGAGAAAATAAGCTCAACGTTATTGTGGAATAAAACAGAACAGTAAGAAAGATCCATTGCTGAGTTACGTATTAAGTGCATTGTGCTGCCAATTACAGAGCCTTAAGTAGCAATATACCAGAACAAAGGCGGGATACAGTACATTTCTTTGCAAGTGGATTAGTATTATCATTGATTTACAAAGTGGAAACCTTCTCGCAGAGCTCTACAAAAGGTGAATAACAGGAGCAATGAGCAGCGACATAAAGATGGAGAATGAAATGCTCCTTCCCACAAACCACACTTTTTGCAGGTTAGTAGGTTAGTAGGTTTTGCAAAAAGTTTAATCACTGCAATCAGTTTCATCAGCGCAGCAACAAAAATCACAGTCTTCCTGCAAATGCAACAGTTGCAGGGTGTTGTAGTCCAATCTTGCAACACGACAAATCTGAAACAGCATCTACAAGTTTAATCTGTATGGTTTCCAGCAGAACGAATTGAAGCCATTGATGGTTTTCATAGAGCTAAAGGCAGACGATAAGGACTGGGCTCACTTCCACCTGTGAATGTAGTTTCCATTAATGCAGGTAGGGGGAGCAAATATTTAATTAGATGAAGATTAGTCTATATCACCGGCAGCAGCCATCATATGGTCCCCCCATAGGGGGAAGGAGCACCAACCCCTGAACTATAATTTATTACAGCTGAAACAAGAATATAGGGGGTCAATACCGGGCACAATTGAATGAACTTTAATTGGATGAAAACGTACCCCTAATAAAGAATAAAATAAAAGTATCCTAATATCCTTACCAATATCCATATATCCAAATTTATGGAAAGACCTCTTATCTGGAAAACCCCTTTGTCCCGACCATTCTGAATTACAGGCCTCATACCTGTACCATAAATGTCAGTCAATGCAACAATTGGGGTGATTTTTAAATGGCATCTTCAAATGTCCCATGTTGGCCAGAGTTTGATGCCTTGGTAGTTGAGGAAGTAGAGAGGAATGGATTCTCCTTCAAGCAGGATCATCATGTTTTTCTTTTCCCACAATGCAGGGTTCCCCCCCCCCAGAATTCCAGTGTTGTAGTGGTTTTCAACAGTCGAACCAAACAAAATGGCGGCCACTGTGAATGCAGTAAGCACAAGGCTTATTCCTTACCTGCATCACCACTTTTCTATTCCCTTCTCTTTCAACTCACTACATAAGCCATTTCCTCCAAAAATAGGTACAAAAAGGGGCACTGCTGACTAGGGTCTCCTTATTCTCCAACACCCCATGCTGACCCAGATGGCTTGACTGAATAAGTCCTACAAACAGACAACAAAAAGTAAAACAAAAAACCAATAACAATAAATATTTTCAGGCTTCCAATGGAGTGAATGTCAGCATGTAAATGTAAAACAATAGACATTTTTATGGAATGTTCCCAAAATTATACACCTTCTTTTATATATACAGCAGTAGAAATGAAGGAACTTGAGGGGAAAAAAAACAAATACCTGTCGGAGATACTATAAATACATGGTTGCTCATGGGTGATGCTAGAGTGTACCATAAAATAATGAAGATGCATTGAAGACAGAGTTGATTTGTTTTTGATGTCTAATGGTTAGTTGAGAAGACCTAAGATAAAGAGCATCTCCAGGATAATGTTCTTCAGCTGTCGCTTAAAGGTCACATGAAAGGGGTTATGCTGTGACCAGAGAAGATGAAAACACAAAATAAAACTGACACATGTTAATGCCAATGGAGTATCAACACACAACTACCTTTAAGTAAAACTATATCCAGAGGAAATGAAGACACAATGTTGGAAGGGTCATTGTATCCCTTGAGGAACATATACACAGAAAATAAGCAAGGTCGTGTTCTGTCTAGTGGAAATAAAGACTCAAGGTGGGGGGAAAGGGCATTCTATACTCAGCTGAGCATAATGGACACAACATGGCAACAAGGTCAGGTTCTGTCTAGAGAAAATGAAGACACACTGCAGGAATGGCAACGATAATTCCAGTGAATACACACACTGGTGTTTGCTGTCATCTTTAGGGACTAAAAATATTCATGAAATATTCCCCAATAACAACCCTTCCAACAAACTTTTGCATTTCCTATAAGTGATCATACTGTACTGCTTGACTAGTAATGAGTAAAACTGCTACCCTTTGCTTCACCATGAATTTTTTTTTTACAGTCAGTGTCAGACTGGAGTGGGCCAAGCCCTCTGTAGCTTCCACATAAGAGACCTACATGCGCCCTCCCAGTGGCCCCCTGCCCCAGTTGCAACCTTCCTCCCCCTGCCGACTTACTTATTTGTTCAGTCCAATTGCCTGTTGCCTAGTGATGGGCGAATTTATTCGGCAGGCGCGAATTTGCACGATTCGCCGCCAGCCAGCGAAACGCCCGCGAAAATTTGCGTGAAAAAATGGGCGCCGGCATCAAAAAAAACGGCGCTGGCATCAAAAACGAGACGCTGGCGCCATTTCGCGAATTTTTCGCCGTTTCGCGAATTTTTGGGCGAAGCGAAACATCGCAAATTCGCCCATCACTAGTGTTGCCCTATTTCAACTTTAAATGCTCCCCCTATGGCTGAACTGTTGATCCAGATTGATCCAGACGCTCAGGTCCTGGGGTTTTCTGGATAATAATCTTTCTGTAATCTGGATCTTCATGCCTTAAATCTACTTTAAAAACATTTAAAACATTAAATAAACCCAATAGGCTGGTTTTGCTGCCGATAAGGATTAACTATATCTTAGTTGGGATCAAGAACAAGGTAATATTTTATTGCTACAGAGAAAAAGGAGATTTCGATTATTTGGACTAAAAGGAGTCTGTAATTTGGAGCTTTCTGGATAACTGGTCTCGGATAACAGATCCCATATCTGTACATATAAATCCCTTCCATTTTTTGAGGTGCAAACTTATAAAATCTGGAGGTAGCATCAAGTAACATAATAAGAGTCATATATACTATACATTTATATTTTCTTAAGCTGACAAAGACAAAATTGACCTTTTCGGCTGCTTCTATGCTCAATAAAATGGCTGTCATCTATTGTTAATATCTGATCTCAGATTCCTCAATATGACGCTACGCAATTTTAACCAATATTATCTTAGGCCTTAACTGTCTAACAAACTCAATGTACAGCTTCCCATAATTGTTTTTTGTAGGAAAAGCATATATTGCGATTGTTGTACAGAAAATAATTAAATTACCAACATGTATTATCATGCAAATATGGTTAAGGAGATCATTTATTTGAATTATCATTCATTAAAATAAATTATTCCCGACAATAAATAGCTATTGCAGCTTTTTATTTGGATAAGACAGGAAAGGGGGATTGCAAATGTCTTTAATCCAATCTGTTTATCAATATATCCGGCATAATGGCTCAGGGTATAAAGCCAGACTGACTCCCAATGTATGAGAATTTCAATGCTTTATTTTACAGAGATAATGCGAGCAACGATTGGGCCGATTCAGATAAATATGGATTCATGGATATGCAAGACATTAAGATTTTGAGCCAGGCAATAATGCAAAAAGCATTCTCAGGAGCTTGAGCCATACTCCTCCCCGTCTCAATAAATAACGTTTCATTCAAATGGGAATCCGTTGATGAAAGGCTGGGATGTTAATTTGGCAGCCAAAAAAAATCTACATTCTATTAGAAAACACAGCTCTAAGGCCAGATGATTTATTGTCTATTCTTTCATTTTCATAATACAAATCACTATTCAAAAATTTTAGAAGCAAGCATTTGCTTTGAGAATAGACACAATTGTTACTTTTCCATGCCTAAAAAGGATGTACATTTTACCTTCCATAAGAGTAGGTTTCCATCCAGTTGTTCTTAAACTTGGGATCTCTGTATACATAATATGTAATGAAGAGTTAGAGATAATGTAGTCCAGCAACACGAAGAATCCAAACTTTCCAGGGCTTTCAGTCTACTTATTGTATTGTATGAAGAGCCTCCAGTTAGAATGCTGTCTATGGTGTCACCTGGATCCCATTCATCTACTGATTTCTTATAATGGCAGGGACCATAGAATGAAGCCACAAACTAATTTATGATTGTGCATCAGTTGGCTCAGCAAGATCTATTCTAATGTGAAACTTTTTAGAAGTAGCTGGCACAGGTCTGGCCAATGATCAATGTCTGTTTACAATAATGTTTTGGAAGATATCTTCAGGTACAGATACGGAATAGGATACTGACTTTTCTTGACTGTAAAAGAAAAACAAAAATGTTAGAGAGACGTCTGTAATTATGAGTGTGTCTCTTTCAATGTGTAGGACCATGACTATAGTTTGTCATGTGAGTGGTAGGAAGAGGCAAACAGAAAAGCAGGAACTCAGATGCTATGGGAATATTTATTTTAAATTTTTTTCTGCCTCTCCTCACTTCTGATGATGTCACTTCTGGTTAATGGTGTTTAGAAGGTCACAGATCAGGTCACAGTTGCAGGTTAGGTAGCAGTTTCAAGTGGGTAAAATGAGGGTTGTGGGTCCAGTCCAGGTTTTAAAAATTGGTTTAATTACATATAATGATAAGATAATTTGAATGACTATACATTCCAGCAATTATTTTTCCAAATTCCTGAAAATATTTGAATTCTCAATGGTTTGCCACAATTTTCCGAATTTGACTTGAAGGACATTTGTTTCCTAGTGTTTCATAAAGATCTTCAGTGGCGGAAAACAGGACATTGGTGAACAAAATTGGAAAACAAATATTTTTGAGGGAATTGATTAAAAAATAAACTGCTTAGATGCTTATATGATTTAATCTTTTTATGTTGATTGGAGTGGTACGGTAGGGAAATGTATTCTCACTTAAGAGTCAGTAGGTCTCTTAAATATAAATCTCCCATAAAACTCTTTCATTGCAGTTGTAAGAAGTTTTTGTCTACTTTAGGTTGGATTACAAGCATTCTATTCTTAGCCAGATCTTCCTTTTCTCAAACAAATTCCTAGTGCATATGAAAAAGGGTCTTCTACAAATATATTTTGTTCAATATTCTGCCTGGCTTCTTGTGGAGAGAACTGCAGAAATAATAATGTTCTAGTTACCAATTATATTATTTATTTTATTCCATATTCCGTAATAAAGAAAATTGTTTGCCAACTGCTGAAGGTGAGAGGCAATCAGGTAAAAAGACCTCTGAAGCGTGAGGGAGTAATAACAGACTACGATTGGGGGCACAGCTTGGCCTCCAATTGACCCAATGTGCATTTGCTGATACAGGTATTTGTCTAATTAGATTCCACAGATGTTGATGTCTTTAGGGCAGAGGTTTAACAAACTGAATGCTGAGTCTGAATGTTGAATCTCGCAATATGATTCTAAAGCAAATATCATTCCAAATAAAATGTTCATATAAAGCTTCATTGAGACAGAATGAAAGGGGTATCTTCTAGCCATAAACCATTTCTTCTTCTGTTCTCCAATTTACATTTGAGTAAATCACATGGGATTTGACTTGACAGAAAGCTTATGATAAAAGTGGGATGGTTCAAATTATTCAAGATGTGGAAAGTTAGATAAACTGTGCTACATAAAGTCAGCTGTAAATGTCTAAAGTTGAGGAGGACTTTCAACCATACAACCCTGAAGACCAAAATCTTGGTTCCTCCTTGGCCCAGGTATTTTAAATGATGAAAACTGATTAGTAGCAGTAAACTTGAAATTCTCAGGTCTCAAAAGTATAAAAACTCACGAATTGCCAGAAGAGGTCCAGGTGTACTGCCCTGAACCTACAGCTGAAGGAGCGGATAAACTGAATGAAAAATGGAGCAGGCACTTCCAAAGACCAATCTTCCAGGCAGACTTGGAAGATACTGTAATTTAGTAGTTTATTTCAGTACACATGGATACAGGCGGTATCTTTGGAAGTGCCTGCTCCATTTTTCAAAAGGTATTATTGTCTGTTTTTGTTTGTTGGACTTGAACCTTAGAAGCTGTACTGCTGCAGTTTTTTCCCCTTGCGTCTACCCTAAAGAGGAAAGGTATTAGTTTTCCCTTTCTTTGCATTGCTAATTGCTCCCAGCAGCTCTGTAGTAATTAACAGGTGAAACTTACTCTCAGAGACAACCCAGGAACGACTGCTTATAAATAACCCAACCTTGCATCTAACCCTTAGTTTTTCTACCTTCCCACTAATAAAAATAAAATAATGGTGTTTTTTTTTACCATTTGTCATCCCAGATTCCCAGTCTCTTCTTTGTTCCCTACTCCAAATACTACCATTAGTGGCCCTTGTATAAAAGAAAGGGGTATAGGGTCAAATGAACTGACAAAGCACTGTGGCAACCATTGTGGTTTACCACAACAAGTACATGTTGTCTACCCAACTTGTTCTTGCTAATTCTGCCAATAGCTTGCCAAAAACCTTAAAATAAACATTGACCATGGTAATATTAGTTACAACTACTTAAAAATTGTAAGGGGATATTAGAACGGATTAGAACGAGTTTTATATGAGGGTGGTATCTATATCTCTTTAAGGGAGTTAGCAGAACCAGACAGTGCTAGAAAAGAGGATCAAAGTACAAGAGCACAGGAGCATGGACCCAGCAGTAACTAATACTCAGGCCAGAGTGTGAGGTAGGAACTAGGCTTAAATAGTTCAGAGTCAGCCCTGATTGGCTGATCCAGTCTGACCAATAAAGGCTGCAGAGGTGGGATTGGAAAGTCAAGGTGAATGCCAATGAACTAATGAGAATGAATGGGAAAGAGATGAGAACTAGTGAAGGGTGAAAAAATCTCGGCAGGCGCAAATCTGCGACAAACTTCCTCGTTTTGCCAGCGGCGAATACATTTTTAAAACTACAGTGAAAATTCTCTGGCGAAAATTTCGCCGGAGCACATGGCACATCGTAATCAGATAGTTTGGCCATTCGGCCGAACAATCAGATTACCCCCGATATAGCCATACTCGTTAATGGCATATCGGGAAAAGATCCGCTCGTTTGGCGATGTTGCCAAACAAGCGGATCTTTGCGTCTATGGCCACCTTTACACCTAATGGTACCTGCTCCTCACAAAGTGAACAAAGAACAGATGGAGCCATACTGGTTTAGTGTGTCTCACTGGGCTAGGGGCAGTGCCATCTTTTCATAGGTTAATTACAAATGAAAACAGTACACCAGCCTATGAGATTCTTGCACAACCCTCCGCCCACTATGACTGACACGGTTGCCGAGGATACTTATGCTGTATCGGAGTATCATTCAGGTTAGTACCGCTGGGTTGGGGGTGGCTTTGGGGGAGCTTTGGCTGCCTAGATTTTCCTGCCACAAATGTTTATTTGGTAGGAATTAGAGGTGTACACATTTTTGGGGATTTGGCCAAATAACAAATACCCTACAAAAAATCAGGCTGGAATTTTCCAAACTCTAATTTCCATTTTTAAAATGTCATAAAAAATAGTATTACCTCTACCCAAAAATGTGTAGCAGCCTATGTACATATGTAAGCATTTGGATTTGGTTCAGCTGAAGACACTGTAATTGGCCAATTCCAAATCTTGTATTCTGGGATGAAGGAGAATCAGAAATAGAACGTTAGATCTTGTGCAACCCTAGGAGAATTCATCTCTGTGAAACAATGTCCTGCTTTTCTTCCAGAAAAACAAATAAGTTTCTTGAGATGTTTCTGCTCTCTTCCAACAAACTTGGCACCTTTATCAATCTCTCACTGTCTACTGGCCAGCAAAAGCATTTTGGTCATGTATTCTATGTCACTGTATAATTGAAGAATATGTTTTTTTGGCCATTTGTTTGTTTTATTCTGTGGCTCTGGGGGTATCACAAAATCCCTGGTGTGCCACAGAATTGTACTTAGAATGATTTATACCCCTGTGCCGCTACTCATGAGAAAGTGACCTTGCTGTGTTTGCTTCAGAATTCCAGATAAAATCCCTTGTCCATATATCATAACTGAAATTACACATTTGCAGTCCACAAGTGAAGTCAAATATTAATTGAATCAACCTACAGGACCAGAAACTTTATATCACACTTCTGTAAAGTTTGCAAATGTCAAAATAGAGTTAAAGTGAAAAAAAAAAAAAAAAAAAAAGATAATTTTTTCTGTTCTGCTAGGTGAGAGTAAGTAAGTGATTTACGTTGATACGTGGGCTTGGAAATTAAATAGCTCAGCAGCACTACTTGCAATTACATGATTCACTAACTTTGTTGGACAAGTTTTGAATCTTCTGAAAACAGTATTTTCCAGTTAAGGATAATGATACATTGTTCTCATATGTTTCTACATTGTGATTGGAATAATGAGGTTTCCTGGGCTTGTTTTCATTACTTCTCGTGGTGCTACGTTTCATATTTATTATTGTTGCTGTTGGTATTTGGAACGCAGCTCGATTGTGCTGTGAGATATTTTGAGTCTTAATGAAAAATGTACATTTAATCTCTTACCGAAACATGTCCAAAATGTTGAGTTTCAATCGCTGTGAACTGAAAGCCACTGCAGCCCCAATTATCCAAAAGAAATGAGCAAAATGTTCCCTATGTTTGTGTTCTTTCGTTGTCTCGTAAGCAATGAATCACCATTTAGGTGGCATTTGTACAGCTTTGTTTTCCTGAATGTTCTACAGAAACAATATTTCCTTCTACTTTTCCAAAATGATTTCCAATTACTGACACCTAAAAACATGTGAATTAGGAATTATCACTTACTGTATGTCTATGCAGCATAACATAGTCTTTGGTTACATGGAGCACGTGCTGCTGTTAAAGATATACCAAGGCCCCTTCCACTTTTATCATCCTTACCTGTTTGTAGGGATCCACAATTTTTGAAATCCCAAATCTTTTATGAAGGATTCAACTGAATCCCAAACTGAACCCCAGGGTGTTCAAGAACTTTATGCACAGCACTTAAAGTACATAGTTACATAGTTACATTTGGGGTTGAAAAAAGACCAAAGTCCATTAAGTTCAACCCCTCCAAATGAAACCCAGCACCCATACACACAAACACACACTGACCACTCAATACACTCACACAAACTGTATATACTCATACACTAACTATAGATTTTAGTATCACAATAGCCTTGGATATTATGCTTGTCCAAGAAATCACCCAAGTCCCTCTTAAAGGCATTAACAGAATCAGCATCACAACATCATCGGGCAGGGCATTCCCCAACCTCACTGTCCTCACTGTGAAGAACCACCTACTCTTCAAATGAAAGTTCTGTGCCTCTAGTTTAAAGGGGTGGCCTTTCTAATGCATCAATTCCAGATTCTAAATGACAGTGCTCAAATTGATATCATAGAAGGAAACCTATGAGCAGCTGGATGGCTTTATTATTCAGCAAATATGTTTTTTCGGCTTCAGTTACCATGATTCACTAGTGATGGGCGAATTTGCGCCGTTTCGCTTCGCCGAAAAATTCGCGAATTTCGTGCGAAATTCGCAAAACGGCGAAAAATTCGCAAAACGGCGCCGGCGTCTCGTTTTTGATGCCGGCGCCCGTTTTTGACGCCGGCGCCCATTTTTCGACGCCGGCGCCCGTTTTTTAGACGCAGGCGCCAGTTTTTGACGCCGGCGTCCGGTTTTCGGAAAAAAATTTTTTTTGACGCCGGCGAATTTTTAGCGCGAATTTTCGCGGGTGTTTCGCGAATTTATTCGCTCGGCACGAATCCCGCAAATTCGCCGCAAATTCGTGCCTGGCGAATAAATTCGCCCATCACTATGATTCACCCATCTGACTGTTTCATCCTAAATTGGGTGCTCAGCTCTACTTACAAGCATATAAATCTATTCCTAGTATACTGCATCACTCTGGTCTAGTAGCAGTTCAGCTATTACCAGCAGACTGAGAGCAAACCATAAAATAATAAGTTACAAGCAGGTTTTTGTGACCTATGTGTTTACATCACCCAAGGAACAGGTTGCTCAACCAGACTTTAGGGCTAGAAAGGGTAATTGGTTTTGAAGGATTGGTGAAGAATTATAGTTCTATTGAATTGACCCAGTTGGCTATTGTACGTATATTTTCTGGCTTCTACCTAACGGCCGAACTGTGGGTGTTCACACTGTTTCCTATTGGCTAAGAACTTGTGATAAGCAACAAAATATTTTATTGATTTAATTGACCTAAGACATAAAGGGCCACAGGTACTCTTGTGTGTCTTTTAGATCGCTATTTCCCTAATTATTGACAATTTATTTTTTACATACCCTTTCCATAGCCAATTGTTGTTTTGGACATTAAGAGGTCCTTTATGGATTTAGTTTACCCTCTCTCCACTCTGAAATCAGAGGTGAACATCCATGTGTGTATAGCTGCCAGGCAGGTCAACAAAGTGACCTCAAAAAATTGTCAAAATATTTAAAGAGAATTTTCTCTAAGAGAACTAAATGTCAAGTGGAAACTTCCTATACCAACAACATTAGCAGGGGTGCTCACTTACAGAATTTTGCAGTCAAATTTGAAAAATATTCCAACATAATCCCCTTCCAGTTCTTTACAATTTTGGGAAACCAGACTGGCAGTTCAGTCTCTTAAATGTCACCTTCTTGATTTATGTGTCAAATTGAGGCTAGACAATGTGAAATACAGTAGGAAGCATATTTCATTTGTTGATGCTAGGATTAACCTAACATAGAGGATTAATGACAAAGTGGAAGATTTTCAGTGGTCAATTCATCAGAAAAAAATTCACAGACCAAGTTTTTCGGGATCCGATTTATTGGGAACTAGATCAAGAAGAGTTTCAGTACCACAATGAACAAAACATCTAGAACTGCGGGCATTCATTGGGAAATGTTTATCAGTCACCCAAATACTGTAGGTAACAAGGTATTTATTGACCTGATACTTATGAGAACCTTTTCTATATGGTAGAACATTTATATTCTGAAAATAAATATACATATATATCTTTTTATAGGTTCAGAGTAAAGTAATGTTTTACTGCTTTTTTTTAACATAACCAACTGCTGTTTCCATAATACTTCATTAGTTAAATGTTCTGGCCATTTACTGACCACCTATAAAATGCCCAGGCAGACACTTTGCTCTCCATTAGTTAAAACATTTTTACTTGGAAGCCCAACTGCAAAATCCCAATGAGAGCTCTCCCAACAACATATATTGGCCAAATATTGGATGGTGACTACAGGGAACACTTTAGTCACTCAAAATTTGTAAATAGAATGATAGAGTGATATACCTAAGCTCCAAAAGAAGTATGCATTCTTCAATGAGAATAAGGAACCTCTTCCAACATTATTGTATATAGTTTATAGCTGTTCCACTGTAAGGAGAAGGAGGACAAGTAATATTTTGGATAGTACTCTGATAACTACTTCCTCAAAAACATTCTGTACCTAATAATTATTTATATAAATATGCCATGGTTTTTCCTAACAATCTCATATTTCTGTTTCGATTAGCATAATCTTGCAGTTGTCCTTAAGAGGCTGGAGTGGGCCCATGACAAAGCATTCTAGTGATTATGAATTTTAAATATCAATTTAGTGCGTCTCGGAATCTAAAAATCACAGTTACTGCTAATTTCAACCTTTTAAAATGCCATAATTTAAATCAAATTTTGTCTAAGCTGTAATGAAGACCTAATCGCAATGGAGATTTTAGCTTCATTTAAATCTGACCTTATCAAATACTTTAAGAGTTGAAACACAAGAATATTTAACCTTTTGTTATTTATTTTGTTTTTTTATTCTTATTAATCTAACTGAAGCTTCATTTTTTTTTACATGATAATACTACTGGGAGAAATGTTATTTCATACAAATTACTGGCATATAAAAGCTTAGATTTGTTTTTCAAAGATGATAGACATCTAGGACATACTGTCAAATATATCTCAACAAAGTCAAAAAATGAAGATCACTGTCAACCAACTTTATTTTTTACAAATACTGCAAATGCATAGTATATATACAGTAGAAACAACATTTCTAAGAAGAAATATCAGAATTACAGGCTGTGTTGCATCATCATTGCAGTTCAGTTTCATTGGGGTTCAGTGGTTAGATTTAGAGATCTGTGATTATGTCAATAACACACAATGGTCTAAATGTATGTACAGATACCACCATTGTCTCTATTGAAAAACTATGACCAGGTAAATTCAGGTACATACAGACCAAATAAAATTTTTAAGAGACTTAGCCAAACTCCTTATTAAGGTGACATACCGTATATACCCGAGTATAAGCCAAGGTACCTAATTTTACCTCCAAAAACTGGGAAAGCTGATTGACTCGAGTATAAGCCTAGGGTGAGAAATGCAGCAGCTTCTGGTAAGTTTCAATCAAAAAATTGAGGTTTTCTGCTCCCATTGGAGGTGCCTGTGACGCGTTTTTGGATGCCGGCAACCATTCTTGGACACCGGCGACTATTCATAGATGCCTGCGACCGTTTTTGCACTTGATCCCAGTAAAAGCCGAGGAAGAGTTTTTCAGCATATTTTGGGAGCTGAAAAACTCGGCTTATACTCGAGTATATACAGTACATTAGTTTTACCTTTTACAAAAGTCCTTGAACTTGGCCAATATCTTCTCCCTCTGTAACTCTGCTATTAAAATATGGCTTTATTCATTCACCCTGCCCATTTACAACCTTAATACCAGCAAATCAGTCTCAGTTTTCATCTCATTAAGAACTCCTTCTACTCTAGACCTCATGTGAACTGTGGTCACCTTTGCATGGTACTGTTGGCACATTGATACAGTTCAGTGAAGTGACCTTTTAATATAAATACCAAAGCACTATTTCAGAGGTTCCTGAGCTTATTCTTCAATCTGTTTTCCCCCAAAAAGTCACCAAGACAATAGAAATCATCATGACTTGATCAAAATTGCAACCAAACTACCAGCTAAACCAAGACGCTAGTAACTCAAGTGTAGGCCTTTTTAAAAAACAACATTCTATCCATACATACACACTACAATTACTAATGAAAAAAGATAGAGGTCCTTGTTATTAATAAATAATTTATTGAATGTCTTGTTGAAGCTGCCAGAGAAGCTTAGGCATTTAGGAAAATAATGCATTCTCCACCATTCTCTAGATCCAGGAACAGGTAAATTTTTCTTTCCTATCATTTTACTTATTGCCTTTTGAGTTTATGAGCTAGATAGATGTGTTTCTTAGAATAACCATAGAATAAACCATATACTAAAGCTTTTGGGAGCAGAAATAATAAATATTCTATAGTAGCTATACATTGAGATATTGATATAGACGGACAGTTCAGTTCATTAAAAGATATATTAATCTGAACTCATGTAACTTCCTCACCAGAGGAGTCCCACTGGTACTGAAAGGGTTTGTGGAGCCTAAACATTGATAAATGGACACTATAAGCTCTGCCCACATTCATCTGATATTCCACTGAATAAATCATTTCCTTGCAAGAAGCCCAATATATTTTCATTTTCATTATACTCTGTTATTCAGCGGTGGAAAGTAAGATTGAGAATTCTGTGCAAATCAGGTTTCAGCCATGATTTATTCGTAGAATAGAAACTAATTCTTTTGTATAAACCTATGAAAAAGTGGGTAATATGTCAGAATCTCAGGGTCTGCTCAACATTTTGCTTTTCAGACATTCCTGTCAGCTGTGAACAATGGCAGTCATAATGGTGAAGGACATGTGCCTGTCATGGAACTTCCATTATGCAGAGCAAATGCGCAAGAGAGAATGGAATTATATAGTGAATGGTGTCCATCTTTAGTCTACCTCCTCTCATCAAGGATGCATGCTGAATAATTACTGTGTAAATGTGTAACCTCATTGCTTAGTTTAAAAGGTCTTCTATTAGTTTATCTAAATAGACTTAAAGCTTCATTAGGTGAAACACAGCATGAAGCTAATATATCTGTAACGAAAGGTAATGATCACTCTGCAAGGTGCTTTGTCCTAAAACACTAATAAAGTGGTGGCAGAATAAAGAGACCTGTTTTCACGTCTTACATTCCAAGTAAAAAAGTTGTGAAATAACACATTCTACAATTAATATGTAGAGATAGATAGAATAATAGACAGATAGAGAGAAATAGATAGATAGATAGATAGATAGATAGATGATAGATAGATAGATAGATAGATAGATGATAGATAGATAGATAGATAGATAGATAGATAGATAGATAGATAGATAGATAGATAGATAGACGATAGATAGATAGATAGATAGATAGATAATAGATAGATGATAGATAGATAGATAGATAGATAGATAGATAGATAGATAGATAGATAGATAGATGATAGATAGATGATAGATAGATAGATAGATAGATAGATAGATAGATAGATGATAGATAGATAGATAGATAGATAGATAGATAGATAGATAGATGATAGATAGATAGATAGATAGATAGATAGATAGATGATAGATAGATAGATTTAAGAAGAGGAAAATACTCCCAATCCCAATATTAATATTTTCTCTCCTGTAAAACTATTATTAGGCAGAAGCCTTCTATTCCTCGACCCATAGTTAATAACTTCTCCAGAAAGGTTTGATTTCTGCTGGGTATGCAAATTGTGTCTTCATCATCCACTGATAGATGGACACTTTTAGCAGAACTGTATCGGACTTCTGGAAAAAAAATCACTTCTCTCCTAAGAACCATGAAACTGAGATATAAATATTTGATGGTACAAAATTAAACTTTTCTCTTTCTTGTCTTCGAATAAATCTTTTTCCCAGAACCAGTTTTCATACAAACTCAGCCTTTTTCTTGTGTCTAGGTCTCCCCGTTCCTTATAAATGGTCCAAAATAGGTGGAAATGTATAAAAGTTATAGAGAGAGAACAGTAATATATATTGTCTATATGGTAAGTGTACTGTGTTATGGGAAATATCAGAGGGCTATAATTGCCTGTAATTTAAATACAAGAACGTCATGGAGATCGCTGGGAATGGGTTGGGTGTAGTGATTGGCGAATTTATTTGCCAGGTGTGAATTCGCAACAAATTTGCCCATTTCGCCGCCGGCAAATAAATTCACGAATTTGCCACTAAAATTCACCTGCGCCAAAAATTTTTTACTGCCGCGACGGTTTTGATGCCGGGAATGGGTTAGGAATAAATTTGTCACGAAAATTTGCCTGCGGCAAAAATTTTTTGATGCCAGCGACAGTTTTGATACAGGTGTCAAGGTTTTTTCGGTGCCAGCGACGGTTCCGACGCCAAAAAAAATTGACTTTTTGGTGAAACGGGACAAATTCGCCCATCACTAGACCATCACAGCTTAAAATGGTAAACCCAGGAATTTATTTAAGTCAAGGAAGCAGTGTCTTAGAAGAGAATGCCATCTTACATGTATGGAGTTTTTCCAGATGTTAATATTTCAAAATAAATGGGGTTCAGTAGATTAGATATATATTTAAAAATATACTTGAAGATTAAAATATTCTTCTAAATATATTTAGAAGAAAATGTACTAAACACATTTAGAAAACAACTTTAAAAAAACTCTTAAACTCTTCCAAAATATGTTTAAATATAAGCAAAATAAGTAATGAATGAATGCTGTTTCTACACCAACATAGCTTGTGTTTCACTTCTAGAAACAGAATGTTGCCAAGGCTCCTTATGGAAAGAAAATTCACAGGAGCATAAGAAAAAAAATGTGACATTTACCGAAATAATTCTATAAATGTGAGAAATAAGTTGCTTCCAAGTATGCTGGTTTTCTGAGGCTCATAATTTCCCCTGTAGCTAAGTCTCTTTGTAGGTGGATCTCAGTCATTCTTACTATGGAAATTTACTTTTCTTGTAATACTTTTTGTGAAAATGCATGCAATACATTCTGTCCCACCCAAGACTTTCCATTCAAGGCCAACAGAAGATGTGTCCTGTTGCCAAAAATTGTTCTGCAACTTATCACATTTGTGTTTTATAGAATGTAGGAAAGCATATAGTGTTGCAATGGAAAAAATACAGGTATTTTAATAAATCAAACCCCATGGCTCTAAGTGTGGTGCTCTCAAAAGATTGTATACAAAAGAGAGCTGTCTGTATCATGTATCTAGGTTTTAACATTATTAATGCAACTCTATCCCACATCGCTTAGATGGGACATCTACAAAGAAACTGTGTCTGCCTGGAATAGCAAGCACTTGCTGTTCAGGTGCCGTTATATTGTGTGCTCCAAGGACATGCACAATGCCTTGATACCCTGATTTTGCTTTGTGCTTGTAAAATTGCCATAGTATCTATGGGGTGAATTAGTCCTTATACACAGTAGTTATTAATATAAGTGAATATCATCTAAGAGCTGACTTAAAATAATTCTAGGTTTTGTTAATCAAAGATACCTAGGGGCACATTTACTAAGGGTCAAAGCGAATTTTTGATTTGGGTACTTCGACCATCGAATAGGCCAAATTCAACTTCGACTTCACTTCAAATTGAAAATACTTTGAATATTCGACCATTTGAAAAAACTTCGACATTTCGCCACCTTAAACCTGCCGAATTGCTATGTTAGCCTATGGGAACCTCCTAGAACCTATAGGCAAAATTTGGCTACATTTTAAAAAGTCAAAGTATTTTTTTTTGAAAATCGTTCGATAGATCGATTAAATCTTTCAAATCGTTCGATTCGAACTATTTCTACGATCGATCGAACGATTTTAATTCGACCGAAAATGGCCAAATAATTCAAAAAGAAAAGTTCGACTATCAAATGTGCCCAATTCGATGGTCGAATTTCGAAGTTTTTTAACTTCAAAACTACTTGATAAATGTGCCCCCTAATGGAGCATATTTTTACACAACTTCATTTTAACAAATTTGCAGGGCTATTAATGATTGTGTGTATAAAAAAAATACAAATTTGTTGGCAAGTTGCCATAATATTGACCCACAATATGGCATTTTTAACAGAATTTTGTGTAATTGCTGTATTGAGGTGGCAATAAGCTTGGCACAGTTAAAATATGCACAAGAGTATTCAGAACCAATAGGATGCAAATGCATCTTGGGTGTTGTCTTTTCTAGTGAAAAGAGTTGCTTTAGGGGCCTGTTAATTTAAATTCAAGGTGATTTATTTTTCTGCTTTTTGAGAAAATTGAGGGGAAAAAAAGTGATCTTGAACTTGAATTTGTAAGATTTATCAGTTGAAAAAAATGTAAAAATTCAGCAACTATAACCACCTGGTACCTTACTGTATGTCAATTGGAGGTGTATTTTCAGAATTCATTTGTTTCTTTGAGGTTTTTAAACAGTCATATATGTATAAAACAATGGAACTCTGCACAACTATGCAAATATCATCTCAAATCTGTTTTTTAAGCAAAGTAATACAAGAGTTTTTCGAAATTCTAGTTGTTATGCTAGCCTTAAACAATCTTAATCTGGCAAAAACTCCAACTTAATTAAAAAAGTGATTGGCTCACCATGTCATCAGGATTTTATAAAAAATATAACAACTAAAAACACTTTATAAGAGGCCCAATATTTTACAGCACTATGAATATAATACTGATGTTTTATGTTTACTGAAACATAAATTTGCAATGAAAATATTCTGAAGCCACTAATAACTAATAGCAAAATATTTTAGTGCAAATTAAAAATGTATGAAAGCAGCATTTACAAAGCCCAAGAAACAACATAGGTGACAATGACATATTCATTTGTGGAGAATATCCATTTGTTTGTTTTGTAGCTCACCTTCTCCCTCTGTTGGTTCTCTTTCAGTATCTTAGACTGTTTCATGTTTTCTCTTTGCTTTTGAAGTTCTCTGAGCCTAGCGTGCCTTCAACCTTCTTTTTAAAAAAATCCTTTCCATAATGATTATAACGGCGTCAGCAATATTTTATTTTTCACCCTTACCTTATGCCTTTGACATCTTTCAGAAATCAAATGTCAGAGGTGATGAAGACTGTAATACAAACACTAGAGTCAGCTATTTATGAGATGCATCTGGACACTGCCTTTCTGCATTAAGAGATTTGAAGAATATCGACTGTCATTCTGGAAATAACATTTTCCACATTAGCAGGGCTATGACGAAGGGTAAGCAGCAGAGGTAGTTGTCTTGGGTTCAAGAGGCAAGCGAGATGCAATTCCGATGGGGAGAATGAAAAAAATACACCAATGACTAACTTGGAGGACTGAGTTCAAAGATCATATGGGGGGTTGCAAGAGCAGTGGTGGGATGGGAGTTGATGAGAGTGTGAGTGGGATGAAGAGATGTGTTATACTAAACAAAGATGACTGGGCCAAGTACTTTGGGCACAAATGCTGTTGGACCCAGCATTGCATATGTGATCAGGTGTTAGCCAGATTGCTGGTCTAACCTTGGGGAAAGGGGAGCGATTCCTCCATATTGTGTCTTAGGAAACATTGTCAACTGTACAATACCCTTTAATCCTTTTAATGTATACTACTGTAGACCAAGTCATATGGAGACCCAAATGTTTAGGCCAAGTTTGTTTCTAAAGACAGCCATATATCAGCCAATCTAAGGCTAAGGCATACACGGGGCTATACCTGGTATGCCCACATTTTTGGTGGTCTTTTTGTATGGGCTAACAGGAATTGAAGAGAAAGAGCACCATTCACTTGCCTATATGGTTGATCTGTAAATTAAAAAATTTCAATGATCGATTTGTTTCAATTATACAATTGTATATGAATATGTATGGCCATCTTAAGGCTAGGTCTTCATAAGTATGTATATATATATATATGTGTAGCGATGGGCGAATTTATTCAGCAGGCGTGAATTCTCTGCAAATTTCTGTGTTTCTCCGCAAGGGAATAAATTTGCAAAATTGCTGGCAAAAATCGGCGTCAAAATATATTGATGCCAGTGACAATTCTGACGCTGGTGACAATTCTAGTCACTCATTGACTTTAATGGGCGTAGGAATTGTCGCCTGAGTCAGAATTGTTGCCGGCGGCAAAACTATTTGGACGCCGGCGTTAAAATTTGCGTTTCGCAAATTTTTCACTGTTTCACAAATTTTCGTGGGAAATTCTCGAATTTTTCGGCGAAGCGAAACGGGAGAAATTCGCCCATCACTATATACAGTATGGGTACTGGAGGTACTTGGAGGGGTTGAATAAAATAGACTATTGTACATTTCCAACCCAAATTAACCACTTACATGTGATGCTTCACTGATTTTTTGAATGTACACGAATGACTTCATACAGTAATTGAAATCAAGCAAATAAATTAAAACAAAAATATGTAATTAAATTTAATAATGAAATTAATTTATTACATTTCAAAATTTAAATATGTATTCAGTGTCAATTTTTTTGAGTGTGCTATTTTTGAACATAATCCCCACAGCACTGAACTATTGTACACAACATTTAAGTGGCACACTTCAAACATTATTAATGTTACAAGGCAGGGTTCCTTCTCATTAATGAACTTTTATTCGCTTGCTTAACTGGAAATCATTATGGTTTTTGTGCATTATATTTTTGGCTTTCATTCCAATAATATTTATTTTCTAAAATTAAATCTGTTCCACTTTTACCTTACCGGTACTGAAAAAGCAATGTAATAAATGCAAAGTATACGACAAGATTTGTAACCTGTAACAACCAATCAGATGTTTGCTTTTATACAACAGGCATGTAAAAGGTATCTATTGATTTGTTTCTATAGAACTGGAAAACGATTCATTCACTTTTGTTGTTTTTATAGTCCCTCCCTCAACAGCATTCTTTTTATTTATTTGTAGTAGTGATGTGCAAAAAAACTACACTGGAGCAATATTCTAACTACCCTGCCAAACTACATCTGCTTTATATATGGAAAGCCTGAAAGGCAAAACAAAAATCTTTATTGGCACAACATCTCCATTGCCTTACGCATTTTGTACTCCAATAGCCCTTACTCCATTGGCTTAGATCCTATGACCAAGTGTTCATGAAGCATGAAACACATAAGGAAATGGAGATGTTGTACTAATATAATTTATTATCTACATTGCCTTATGTGTTTTGTGCTTCAAGAGAACTTATGGGCTTAATCATAAGTTTATAAGTTTATATTTATAAGTGTTTAAGGGCAATGAAATGTGTAAGACAATGGGGATGTTGTGCAAATAAAGATTTTTGTTTTTATCCTATTTTTCTGGTGTCCTATGTGGTTTTTAATTTAACTCCATTTTCATGGTTTAAGGATGATACAGTAACTCGAATGCATTTGTAAATAATTGTAGCTGCTCAAACTTTAGTAATCTACTGTGACACTTGAAGTTGAAGTTGTTGTTCCTCTTAATATTCTCCTATATGCTTAGTAAAATGTAATGCCTACAATAAAATATGCTTATGTGTAGTTATGAGCAGAACTATCCAGAAAATAAGCAGAAAAGTATTTTTTTCTGTGCAAAATGTATTTTCAGTGAAACAAAATGCATGGTAAATTTTTTGCATAGATTTGTGAATCAGAAGAAAAAAATCTGCTCATCTCTAGGGATGGGCGAATTCGCCCGCGAAAATTCGCGGCAAAAATTTTCCGGCGTCAAAAACGGGCGCCGGCGTGATAAACGAGACGCTGGCGCCGTTTCGAGAATTTTTCACCATTTCGTGAATTCCGCGCGAAATTCGCGCATTTTTCGGCGAAGCGAACTGGCGCAAATTCGCCCATCACTAATGAACACATTTTTTTTTAACAAGGCATGGCTTTACTGCAAAACTGCATCAAAAATTTGCAGTGAAAACATTTGCCGTGACAAAAATGTCCCCAAAACAAAAAAAATGCTTTTGGACAAAAATTCACAGAGACAAAAAAGTCACTAAAGCTGGTCAGCAATCATGCGAAAGTTATGTCCGACAGTCTCTCACTGAAAATCATACGATCGGCAATACACGCAAAGATATTATCGGCAGCCGACAGAAATTTTCTAACCTGTCCGATCGACCAAACGACCGATCTCCGCCGGACGAAAAATGTCGGGACTCTCCACACAAGGTCCAAAAATCGTACGAATTCTCGATTCGTACGATTGGTCTTTGCGTCTATGGTCAGCTGAAGACAAAAAAACTTACCAAGGCAAAAAAAGTCACTGCATGAAAAAAATGCTCATTGACTTTAATGCATTTGGAAGGAAATGCGTAAAACATTGTTGCGCAACAAAAAATTGTTGTTGTCTATTGACATCAATGTGTTTCGCAAATTTTTCTCCACTTCTCCAGAACTTTTGGCCACATGAAACCAGACAGATTCCCTCATCACTACTCATCTCTATCTCTGTCCAGACAATGGGTAAATTCAGTGAGTGCCATTTATGCCCCTGTTTGACTGATCATACTGTAGTCCCAATGACTTTCATACCACCAAGGGAGTTCTTTTTAGAGGAAATATTTATCTTGTGGACAGCTTTCCAGTGGTAAAATTCCTGCTTACACAAAATCAGAAAACAACAGAATGGCGGGGGAGGGGGGTATAACATAAATACATTCAGCTTTTAATATAATGTTTTTCCAGTAGGCCAACTCAAAAAAAGAAATAATGAGAATAATAATAGGCAGAATAAAGCCTTATCAAAATGTAAAACTGCTTTGTTTAGAACTGGGAAGTCTGTAGGACCTGTAAATGAGGAATATTGTGTACTGTTCACATGTTCAGTCTTTCTGTGCTAAAAAGGTTTCTTTTAACATCAACTGACGTACATCCTGAAGAACAAATTACTTCAGAGAAATTCATTTTTATCTCCAGGGAGCTCCGAGCAGACAGATCCACTGCCTTTTTAATTAAAATGCTATTGTCTGATGAATCCTTGAGGTATCATTTTAATTGCACATATGCCCATGGAATTGGTGATATTTTTTAAATAGACTTTAGTTGGTGGTGAGTTTGTGCTCTCAGCCTAAGGAAAGTGTCAACTATGTAATTAGAAAGCTTACTCTGGCTTTAGAGGTAAAATATGCCACTCATTGAGTAGGGTGAACATATGAATATTTTAAGAAATGATTCTCTGCTGTTGAAGGAATTCAAAGGATAGTAAAGCCCATGGTAAACATAGTCTTGTTTAAGTAGTATTGGGGCATAGGGTGCTGTGCCCAATGGGAAACAGACAGTTCAATGTACATCTGCTATGCCCCAGACTTGGACAAAGAAGACTGTCATACAGTAAAATTGTGGTTCCTAAATGTATGACCTTCCTCTTCCTTCAAGCCTCGGGAATAGAAGGATTTCAGTTCAGTACTTTGACACATTTATGGCACCTTTCTCTTTACCTTATTTAAACTTAATAACTTCTCTGGGAAAATCATCAAGATAATGAGGGTGTTGAGAATGATAATGAAACTTACTAATTCTCGTAACGCTGACGATAAAATTGTCATCTGAAACGTTTTAAAGTTTTAAGATTTGAATAGAACTGGCAAACAAGGTATTTTAATACTTCTATAAGTCCAATAGGATCTCAGTGCAGCTCTCTTTGACTTCAATGGGATCTCAACCGCTCTTACTTGGACAAGTTTTGTATTAGAGTTTTTCATGGATTTTACACCTGATAAATCTCAAACTTTTAGAGGCATATTGATCAAGGGTCAAATTTCGAATTTTCCCTTAAATTAGAATATATTCAAATTTGATTTATTTGAATATATCTAAAACGTGGACAAATTTTGCTGACCTGAAAACTCAAATCAAATTCGATTTGAATTCGACCAAACTGGATTCGAATTTTTCTCTGAAAAAAACTTAAATGCCAGGAAGGCTACAAAAATCTCCAAATTGGTCACTCCAAATTGGTTAAATAACCCACGATATTCGACCGTCGAAGTAAAATCCTTCGACTTCGAATAACAAAGTCAAAGGATTTACTGCATTTAGTACGATCGAAGGAAAAATCGTTTGATCAAACGATTAAATCCTTCTAATTGAGCGATTTGAAGGATTTTAATCCATCGATCAAATGATTTCCCAAATTGGCTAGAAAGCCTATGGGGACCTTCCCCATAGGCTAAGATTGATGCTCTGTAGGTTTTAGGTGGCGAAGTAGGTGGTCAAAGTTCTTTTTAAAGAGACAGTACTTCGACTATCGAATGGTCGAATAGTTGAACGTTTTTTAGTTCGAATCGTTCAATTCGAAGTCGATGTTGTAGTCCGAAGTAGCCAATTCGATGGTTGAAGTAGCTAAAAAAAATACTTCGAAATTCGAAGTATGTTTTATTCTATTCCTTCACTTGAGCTAAGTAAATGTGCCCCCAAGAGTATGATAAATCTCGAAAATCAAACTCAATTTTTTTTAAAAACTTGAATCGAGTTTGGATAATTCCCTAATAGTTTTGAGTTTTGACCAAAAAAAAATTGAAAGTTCAAAGTCGATTTTCAATTTGACCCTTAATAAATCTGCCCCTTAGAGTTTAAGGGGCAGATTCACTAAGGGTCGAATTTCGAAGTAAAAAATACTTCGAAATTTGACCCTCGAATTGAAATCCTTCGACTTCGAATATCGAAGTCGAAGGATTTAGCGCTAAACGTTCGAAAATCCTTCGATCAAAAAAAGTTTAGCAAGCCTATGGGGACCTTCCCCATAGGCTAACATTGACTTCGGTAGGTTTTATCTGCCGAAGTAGGGGGTCGAAGTTTTTTTTAAAGGGAAAGTACTTCGACTATCGAATGGTCGAATAGTCGAATGATTTTTCGTTCGAATCGTTCGAATCGAAGTCGAAGTTCGTAGTCGAAGGTCAAAGTAGCCCATTCGATGGTCGAAGTACCCAAAAAATACTTCGAAATTCAAAGTATTTTTCATTCGAATCCTTCACTCGAGCTTAGTGAATCGGCCCCTTAGAGACATGTAAAAAAAACATAACCAGTGCCCTTTATTCCCTTGTATTCATGTTTTGTTTTATACAGATGCAGCCACTTTGGTTTGTCTGTTTGACACAGAATAACTAAACACAGATATCCCATTTATCTCATTTAACACAGAAAACTGCGTCACAACATCCCATCTAATTAAAGCATTCACCATTGTTCACAATGGTGCTTTGGTATGCTAATGGAAAGGTTAAATGCATTAAATGAGTTAAGATGACTTTAGATAACGCAGTTTCTTCAATTAACCCTGAGTCATGACGCATTTATCTCACAAATCCAAGTGGCTTCATCTGTATGAGTTATTCTGGAGTAAGATTTAGACCAGTTTTGGGAATTCCTAGTTGAGTGTTTAGAAAGTATAGTCAAAATAATTTTAGCTTATGACAGTTCAAAACAACACACAATTCTAGGAATTTTAAAACTATAGAAATGTTTTTTTTTCTTTTGTTCTCCCATCCATTGATTCCCCATGTTGTATCATAACTATTGCATCAGTGTATTGTACTTACAAGGGTTCAGGCAATGGAGATAGACAAAACAAAGCACAGGAAGAAATTAACAAAAGAGCAGAATGGAAGTGACTGTTGTGCTGTACTGAATAAGGATGATACTGTGCCATTATACCTGTGAGTCGATCATATCTGCATCTGCACAACCATATAGAATACACAAGGCTTTGAAACTTTTTTTTTGCAGCTTAGCAACAAGACTCTACTCTCTGCCTCAAACAATGTAGGCTTTTCTTTCGTGTAGGAGGCAAAGGCTTTTGAATGAGCAGTTGTGGGAGTATTTCAAGGACTATCCTTATTATATAGAATTATTTATATGTTTTTTTTTCTCTTCCCTGGTTATTGTAAAGGCTAATTTTTCATAGTAAGTAGAAAATGAATATCCTGTCAGTGGTTGCTACCTGCTAAAACGGAATTGTAATTTTTTTTTTTATAATAAGTACTCCATAATATAAAATTAAGTGATGTTAGGGCAGTCCAAAGTTAGGGCAGTCCAAAGTTAGGGCAGCCCAAAGTGGCTTAAAGGGATACTGTCATGGGAATTTTTTTTTTTTCAAATTGAATCAGTTAATAGTGCTGCCTGGCAGAATTCTGCACTGAAATCCATTTTTCAAAAGAGCAAACAGATTTTTTTATATTCAATTTTGAAATCTGACATGGGGCTAGACATATTGCCAATTTCCCAGCTGCCCCAAGTCATGTGACTTGTGCTCTGATAAACTTCAATCACTCTTTACTGCTGTACTGCAAGTTGGAGTGATATCACCCCCCTCCCTTTTCCCCCCAGCAGCCAAACAAAAGAACAATGGGAAGGTAACCAGTTAGCAGCTCCCTAAAACAAGATAACAGCTGCCTGGTAGATCTAAGAACAGCACTCAATAGTAAAAACCCATGTCACACTGAGACACATTCAGTTACATTGAGAAGGAAAAACAGCAGCCTGCCAAAAAGCATTTCTCTCCTAAAGTGCAGGCACAAGTCACATGACATGGGGCAGCTGGGAAATTGACAAAATGTCTAGCCCCATGTCAGATTTCAAAATTGAATATAAAAAAAATCTGTTTGCTCTTTTGAGAAATGGATTTCAGTGCAGAATTCTGCTGGAGCAGCACTATTAACTGATTCATTTTGAAAAAATGATTTTTTCCCATGACAGGATCCCTTTAATTTCCTGTATAGATGTACCAAACAGGGGTATAACTACAAAAGAAACAGATCCTGCAATTGCTGGATGTTCAGGAGTGTAGGGGGGCAAGTGTGGAGATCTAATTAATGAGCAATTTTAATATAAATTGGAAGAATAGATCAACTTACCAATATTTTGGGGCCCTTACTGAATGAGTAACATCGAGTTATGCCATTAGTCCCAGAATATGACTTTGCACTCGCAACAATGTGCTCAGTGTTAATTCCTCTTTCTCTAGTAATCAGAAATAGCAATGGGCAAATCTGACCCGTTTTGCTTAGGCAAAAATTCACGAAACAGCAAATTGCACTGAAGTCAATGGGTGTTTATCACACAATATTTTTCAAACCATGCAACTTTTTTTTTTACTATACATAGAGAAATATTTTTACTAGTGATGGGCGAATTTGTCCCGTTTGATGTCCCTTTTCACTCCGTCTGAAAAAAATCACGAATTTCCAGCGACAATCACAAAATTTTGGACACCGGTGAATTTTCGTGGCAGTTTCGTGAATCTAGTCACTGGCGGTGAAACATGCAAATTTGCTGCGGATTTTCACCTGGTGAATTTATTCGCCCGTCACTAATATTTACATATGGAGAATTAGGAGAATTTTTTACTATACATAGAGAAATATTTTTACTAGTGATGGGCGAATTTGTCCCGTTTGATGTCCCTTTTCACTCCGTCTGAAAAAAATCACGAATTTCCAGCGACAATCACAAAATTTTGGGCACCGGTGAATTTTCGTGGCAGTTTCGTGAATCTATTCACTGGCGGTGAAACATGGAAATTTGCTGCGGATTTTCACCTGGTGAATTTATTCGCCCGTCACTAATTTTTACATATGGAGAATTTTTCCCCTCATCCATAATCAGAAACATTGATTTTGTTCATAAAATATCTGTTCCCATATGTTTCTCTTCATTTGGTGTTCAGTATTGTATTTATTCTCACATGATATTCCCTAGTCATAAGAAACACTGATTTTATTCACAAAAAAACCTGTTCCCATTATGACAAGAGACTGTACATGTATGTTTCTCTTCATTTTGTGTTCAGTGATCATTCCCCTGCACATGGCAGTGCACATTTTTTTCATAAATGACCTGCTCCTATTAAGATTTGAGACTGTACATGGAAGTTTCTCCTGTTCTGTGTTTTTATTTCCCTAGTTACTAAAAACAATTTTGTTCATTAAATACCTGTTATGACTAGAGACTGTACATGTATGTTTTGCTTCATTTTTGTTCTGTGTTAATTTCCCTGAGCATGACATTCCCTGCTCATCAGAAACTTTTTTTACTCATAAAAGATCTGTTTCCATGAAGAGTAGAAACTGCTAGTGATGGGCGAATTTTCCCCGAATGGTGAAAAATTTGTGAAACGCATTGAAGTCCATGGGTGTCAAATTTATTTTGATGCTTGTCAATTTTGACACCCGCAACAATTTTTATATTCGCGCCTATTTTGGCCAAATACATTAAAGTCAATGGGAACCCGAATAATTTTGATGAGAGAAATTTTTTATACGCTCAACTTTTCTGACGTGCAACAAATTTCTTTTGATGCGGTGGATTTTCCACCGGCAAATTTTCACCGCAGTTTTGTAGATTTATTTGCTGGTCGCGAAACAAGGAAATTCGCCACAAATTCCCACCTGCCGAATTCATTCACCCATCACTTGAAACTGCACATCTATGTTTTCTTCATTTTGTGTTTGGTGTTGAGTCTTCTGCACTTTACCCATTTCAGAAACATTTACAGGTCTGTTCCCAATATGAATAGGGACTGTACATGGGTGTCTGTCTTCATTATGTGCTTGATATTGTTTTTTGTTTTTTTTGTACAACTGCAGAACTGCCCTATTTTGCTGTAAAATTTAAAACACTACAATGTTATTTGGATTTCTGGCACCTATATTTTGTACCATTAAAACAAAACACACAGCCATATTCTAGCTCAAATAGCAAAAATCGTGACTTTTGCAGTAAATCTGTATCAGTTGAAAAAAATGTGTTCATCCCTAATCAGAAACTCTTCTGGGTATAACTACAGCCTGTACATGGATGTTTCGCTTCATTTTGTATATACCTGAGAGAATGTTCTCCTTTAGAGAACAAGAGAAAGATAAATAAAACCACAAATAGATCCCTTTTTCACTCCACACAAGCTGGAGACTAGAAACATGGGCAGAGGCCAAGATTGTACATTTACATGAACAAGCTATCTTATTTAAATACTATTATATGGCAATATTTAAGCAAATGAAATCTTTATTCTGAATAGTTTACAAGTTAACTGATGTGTGCAGTAAAAAAAACCGAATTGCTTGGGGGTGACGTTGAATGTAGGCCAGCTTTTTTCATCATCTGTGGCTCAAGCGCTCTCTCATCTATAATTTCTGGTGTAAATCAATACTTTTTCAGCTATTTTTTTCCCAACACAACGAAATTAGATTTTTATGATTGCAGGCAGTTGAATTTTTTTCTTTTTGAGAAGGGATAAAAAGGACTATTTGCTTCAGCACAAAAAAGATTTCTTTGTGGAATCCATTCGCTCATTGTCATCTACAGATTTTCTTGACAGTATTACTCATGTTCCTTTGAAGACTTTTTACTGTTTTCCTTGGTGCCTTCACATCTAAATTACTGCATACAAGTTGTAATGACATTATTTATATAAACAGAAAAATAGCAACTGACTCAGGGTTATGACAATTATGGTCACACCAATGTGCCAAAGCTCCAGCAACTAAACTACCCCTGGTGCATCAGAAACTTTTGATAGACCTGAAAGTGATTTGCAGTTTTTTAATATAAAGTATTCTGTAGGGTCGCAAAAATACTCTTGCACTAAGTTCTCCACTCTCTTCTTTCACCCATGCCCAGTGTTATAATATTTGTTAAAGAGGATGTTCACCTTCAGAAAACCCTAACTAATATACAGTATTTCTGTAACCCACAAGAAGCATTTCTGTAAAATGAACCATGTTCATTCATTTTAGCTTCATAATAGATGTTTAATTCAACATGGGATCAATCTCAATTCTCCTCATGAAAGGGGACACCTTCCAACACTTCCTCAATGTGCAAAGTAAGGAATTGTTGGAAAGAGGAGCAACAAAATGCAAAGTGAGGGCAAAAGAGGATTCAAATGCTACTGTGCAGGGCCGCCATCAGAAATAGCAGGGCCCCATATGACAAAATTTCCTGGGCCCCCTGAGCTGCACCCACCGCAAGCCCCACTTACAGGTCAGCCCTCCCCACCCCACATGTCCACCCCCACCACACAGTTAAAAATAAAACATTGGTGGTGAGGGTTCCCACATGTTAATAAAAAAATATTGGTGTTCAGGGCCCCCCATAAAAAACATTTGTGGTCAGGCCCCCCATTAAAAAAACATTAGTGGTCAGTGCTCCCCATTAAAAAAAACATTTGTGGTCAGGGCCTCCCATTAAAAAAACATTTGTGGTCAGGGCCCCCCATTAAAAAATATTGGTGGCTAGGACCCTACATGGTAAAAAAGAAAAATTGGTGGTCAGGCCCCCCCCACATTATAAGAAAATTGATGGCCAGGGCCCCCTTTAAACGTCCATGTAAAAAAACTTGCCTCCCAAAAGTTTAAAAAAAATCGGTGCCCAGGGCCCCACCACACAACAGGGACCACAAAGAGTTAACTTTGGGGGGGCCCTGCTATGTTACACTTCATTAGTAGAGCCCATCTGCTGTAAGTGAGCTGCCAACTACAGAAGGGAGGAGGGGAGCACAGGTGGCTGCATCTTCTTCTAGTGACAGCATTTTCCTCTCTTATTGGTCACAGAATTTCAAGTCTCGGTAAAGCTGCATGGTGATTGGATGAGCTGGAGGGGAAGTTCAGACCTTAGCTATCCTATCCCTGAGCAGCTCAACTGGGACTTAAACTCTGTGACCAATAAGGGAAAGTAATGGACAGAAGATGCCTCCCCTTGTGCTCCCGCCCTGCCTTCCCGAAGTCAGCAGTCAGCCCAGCTAATCAAGTAAGTGCGGCGTGGCCAGGCCCCCCTTATCCTCAGGGCCCCTTACAACTCTCCCTCCTGTCCACCCTGATGGCGGCCCTGCTACTGTGCTAATAGTTTCTGAGCTGTTGATGTTTGATTTTATTGGATAATTTGCTGAACTGCAATGCTGTGCCATCGTAGATACAGAATCTATCCAAATTCAACAGTCTTTGCTCTGAATATCATGAAAAATGGAATATGTTGCTATCCAAATGTTATATACCTGGGACTGGGCTCTAGAACTGGAATTGTGGGACAGGATTGTGGAGTGGCATCCCCAAAAGGGCAGTGTTGCTGACATAGGGGTAGAGGGAGTGGGGAGATGGACTGGAATATGAACAGGTTAGCCAGATGGATGACAGAAATTTGGCCAGTTGGAAAGGCAGATGGGCATTCTGTAGACTTCTCTCTGGCCAAAGTACTTTGGTGAAACTGTAAAAATTGCAAAATGAAAGGTACTCAAATAGGAGTTACATTTCTAGGGGCTTATGGTCATGCTTTATGTATTAATAAAGTTGGACTGGTAAAGATGAGCATCCCCTTTAATACTATTATATTCAGTGATCCCCTCAATAAGTGAGTGACATTTAAAAAAAAAAAAAAAAGCTTATGGTTAAATTGACTGATATTGTAGATGTTATTGGACCAATCCCTTGTACACTATGCACAATTACACCCAGTTTTATGTGCTGCAGTGACTTGTGTTCCCCTTTAACATGTTGCACTGTGCTGCTTGTTTCACCTGTATCTCCAGCTGTGTTGGTAGACACTCCATGGACACAATGCTAACATCATGAAAAGCTTGTTAAATATCATCTCTTTGAATCTTCTTATTAAAAAGAAAATGATTTGAAATTTACATTTGAGGTATCTGGCAAAAGATTAACAAATAAACAACATAGCATTTTGGAATTTAGATTTTCTCATTCCTCCACTAAATATTTTCTGAAAATAAAAGCTTACCTTTAGTCATAGGTATGAAGATCACCGTAGACAGAAATCTAGAAAAGATCTTGATTCATAAATTACAAACATAAAACATTGCTGGTTCTGTTTACAGTGTTTACACTCCATTGTGCCTACATTTTTGAAATGTTTCAATGCAATGCTCACTCTTTGACAACTGCTAGACATTTGAGGTCAGATTTATCAAGGGTCGAATTGAAAATTTTGTTTTTTTTTAATTTTAATTTAGAGTTTATTTTAGTGTAATTCAACTAGGGAATAGTCCAAATTCAAAATTCGAATTTTAAAACTTAACATGTACTTTAAGGGGGTTATTTATCAAACTCCAAATATCCGAAACTCAAATAATTCGGATAAAAAAAAATATATATGAATTTTTCGAGATTTATTAAAGTTTGATGGTATAAAAACGTAGAAACCGAAACCCCGGCATCTAAAAGCTTTTGAGGTCCTGTATAAGTCAATGGGGAAGGTTCCACTGTCTGCGCTAATGTCCGTACTGATATCCAATGATTTTGGGGTTTCGGTGCAAAAAACTTGGAAAACTCAGAATTTTTTTTAGTTTTTGCGGAAAACTCTGAAGTTTGCCTTTTTCATAAATAAGGTCCAGCAGGGAATGTGGAGTTGCTCGAAGTTTGATATTAGAAATATTGAGATAAATTCATACCTTGATAAATAAGAATTCGAATATTCGCCATCTAAAATCTGCCAAATTGGTGTTTTAGCATATGGGGGACCTCCTAGAATCAATTTGGAGTTGTTTGGTGGACTTTTTTCAATTTATGAACAATTTTTTATTTTGTTTTTTAAAACTCAAATTGAATTAGATTCGAGTTTGCAGGTCGATATGCCATTAACGAGTATGGCTATATCAGGGGGTTATCCGATTGTTCGGCCGTATGGTGCCATGGGCCATGGGCTCTGGCGGGATCAATCAGGTCAAAATCAAACCTGACCGATCGACCAAATGACCAATCTCCGCCGGACGAAAGCTGTCGGCACTCCCCACACACGATCCGAAAATCATACGAATCCTCGATTCGTACGATAGGATCTGTGTGTCTATGGCCACCTTAAGTCTTACTCCTGTTGGGGATTGTAGGCAATTAGAACTCAAAGGGCCATGTCAGTGATCTCACTGGTATATCTGGTTCATTATCACTACAATGAGTGTGGTAAAGAGGGTGAACCCTAAAATCTTCTGCCATGTACTACACAGAATACAGTTTTTGGGGGCTTTATATTCACATTAGACTAGGTATGTTTTTTTTGTCTGCCCTGATTGCTGGGGGGCACCATGAAGGTTAGTTAAGTCAACATATGGGCAGCTTTTTCTTATAGATACACCGGATGTCCACCTTACTAGCAGATATTCATATACAGGTATGGGACCTGTTATCCAGAATGCTCGGGACATGGGGTTTTCCAGATAATGGATCTTTCCGTAATTTGGGTCTTAATGCCTTAAGTCTACTAGAAATTAATTTAAACATTAAATAAACCCAATAGGCTGGTTTTGCTTCCAATAAGGATTAATGATACCTTAGTTGGGATCAAGTACAAGCTACTGTTTTATTATTACACAGGAAAAGGAAATCAGTTTTAAAAATTTGGATTATTTGGATAAAATGGAGTCTATGGGAGCTTTCTGGATATCGAGTTTCTGGATAAATGATCCTATACCTGTACTATAACTATGGTTGAATTACAGATATAGTGGAGTTTATATATTCCTGTAATTTTGCCCTGATCCGCAAAAAACTTGACCCTACGGGATACAGTATGGCAGCATTTTCAGCTCGAAACACCAATTTTCTGCTTGCAAAGCCTCTAAATTCTGTATCAAGGCACCTTAACAATTGCTTTTTATGTTTAATTGCAATTTAAACTCAGCTGACTATTTGACTGGAGCTGTTAATAGATCCAAGAACAGACTTTTAACTTCAATTTTTTACCAAAATTAACCCTTTTATCCTCTAAACCAGATAATCCACTCTAATTTGTTTAAAGGGCATTCAGATAATCCTGCTTTTTGGTTTAACGAGGCTTTACACTCCCACTGTCTCGAGAGACAGGAGCTCAATTAAAATCCAACATGTAGAGGTGACTTTTACGAAGCATCTGATTTTTATCCAAATGAAAGCCAGCATCACTCGCTATTAAACATAATCTATTATTTTATATTTCTGTGAGCATTTGGTAATAACATAAATCACTATGAAATAAATATTGTGGTATAAATTATGGAAATCCCAAGAAAAATACAGCTGCATATTAAAGTATGTATGACATCAAGGGAGAACCAGCAAAACAGTTATTATATTTAACCACTTTGTTTATTAATCTCGCAAACCTTATGCATGATTCCTATCATTTAGTTTATGTCAGCTATAAATGCAGACAATTTTCTTTGTTCGTTATTACCTGGGAAGATCAGACAAACCAAGGTGGAATCTCTGAATATTACAGTGTAAATATTAAGGGGCCAATTCATTAACTTCGAGTGAAGGAATAGAAGAAAAAATACTTCGAATTTCGAAGTGTTTTTTTGGCTACTTCGACCATCGAATGGGCTACTTCGACCTTCGACTACAACTTCGAATGGAAGGATTAGAACTAAATATCGTTAGACAATTCGACCATTCGAAGTACTGTCTCTTTAAGAAAAAACTTCGACCCCCTAGTTCGCCACCTAAAAGCTACCAGACCCAATGTTAGCCTATGGGGAAGGTCCCCATAGGTTTGGCTAAGTTTTTTTGGTCGAAGGATAATCCTTCGATCGTTGGATTAAAATCCTTCGAATCGTTCGATTCGAAGGATTTAATCGTTCGATCGAACGATTATTCCTTTGATCGTTCGATCAAAGTATTTGCAAAAAATCCTTCGACTTCGATATTCGAAGTCGAAGGATTTTCATTCCCAGACGAATATCGAGGGTTAATTAACCCTCGATATTCGACCCTTGATGAATTTGCCCCTAATTGTTGCTTAACATGGTAATTGAATTCATCAATAATGTTTATAATGTAGTGATGGGCGAATAAATTCGCCTGGTGCGAATTTGCAGAAACTTTCCCCATTTATCGCCGGAGAATAAATTCTGAAACTCCTGACAAATTTGTCGCCGTCCAAAAATTTTCGACGCGCATCCGAAAAGTCACCACACGTCAACACTATTCAGACACCCTTTGACTTTAACGCCTGCATCAAAATTGACGTGGGAGTAAATTTTCTATTTGCACAAATTTTTTGCTGTTTGCAAATGTTTCATCGAAGAGAAACAAAATTTGTCCATCACTAGTATAATGTTGTTATATAATAAATATGATTTCCCCTTGTATTTCTTAGGAAAATGCCTGGTCAGTCTTATTTTATAACAGGGGTGTCCAAACTTTTTGCAACAAGGGCCAGATTTAGTGAAGTGAAAATGTGTGAGGGCCGACCATTCAACCTGACATCAATTCGTAGCTAGCTTGTGATCAGGATCATTCTGCAACTCCCAGCATCCCTCTTATTTCAGGATCTCCTCTATAAATCAATAAAGCCCAAGTTAAAAAAAAAAATACATGCTGCTGTAAAGGTGCCAAGTATCACTGCCCAAAGTGACCAACTGCAATCCCAGAAAACTTCTCAATCAGTTTCAATATTCACCATGAAAGCACAGAGTACCTTAACCCACATCAGCACTGCTCTGTGTCCAACCCACAAGCCACCAAACTGCCAGCCCAGTGCCACCAACACAACCCGTGTCCCAGATCTTATTGATAGTGACATAGGTTTGCCAGTATGACGGTGTCTGTATAGGAAGCCGAGCACTGTCCAGTGCAGAATGAGCCCATGACAGACTGAGGGTCAGCTCCAGAACAGCCTAAGCCCAGTGGCAGGAGAATAACGAGGCCATTGCCAGAGCCGGGCACCTCCCAGCAAACACAGTGTTTAGTAGTGAGACATTCCCTGTCCGTCCTCTCCCTCACACAGGCCTCTCGCTCCGACCCCCACCCCTTGCCTGCAATATCCAAGCCTACCTACAAACCACTCCCATCGAGACTCTTCAGTCAGTCCCGTAGTGTCTGGGCCGGTGCTGGGTGGAATGCAGCTTCTGGGAGTGACATGCGTGCTCACCAACCAAACCAAATGTCCCGACGGGGCCCCGTACGATGTAGGCTCCTCCTAAAAGCAAAACACTCCCCCCACGATCAGCAGTGGCAGTCGCTGTCATTGAGCAAATAGCACTGAATCACCCAGAGCTGCCGATAAAGGATAAGTCAGGGCCGAACATTACCAATCGTGTTTATTTGCCTCTTCTAATCTTTCACTGGACTGAATCTGCCTGTAGCACCCAGAGGTGCTGGGGGCGCATACAGCATACCAAAAGATGCAATACCTCCAGTTTCATGTGCGGGCCTTATTCTGGTATATTTTTGGAATCTGCTGCGGGCCAATTAAAAATGGATCGCGGGCCGCATTTGGCCCGCGGGCCGTAGTTTGGACACCCCTGTTTTATAACTAGCAAAAGAAAATATCACTTTTTTAAAAAAAATCATGTTTTGGGGAAAACAATTAATCATTATATTTATTAATGAAGCCTAGTTTTTGGAGTGAAATTAACAGTTCAATCCTATATGGGAATCAGTTTGATATGTTTTAATTGCAACACAAGGCCCAAAAACTGTTTCAGAACATTTTAACAGAATTGTTAACTAAAATGAAATATTTTCTGAATGTTAAAATCAGTTGGCTTATAATTATTCACATATATTTTCTGTTCTAGTGCAATGTATAAAGGGGAACTCTCCTCAATATTAACATAGAAACAAATTGTAGTAGATGCTTCATTTCAGAAAGTTTTTTCTATAGATGTTTTTTCTTTCAGTTTTTAAGATATGAGCATGCAACCTATCTTTTTTCCTCAAACAACCCATTCAGTACTTCATTGCAAATTGTGGATATCATGGTGGATCAGCCAATCATACTATTTGAAATATGTCAGTTACTACCAGCATGAGTGTGTTGTTTGCAGCCAGAAAACAAAGTTAGCTTGGAAAACTCATAAAAAAATCATTATCTGTAAGAAAAACATAATAAAGACTATTTCTGAAAGTGTTGAATGTATATCTACTTCAGTTTAGTGTAGTTTTTAAAATTGTGATGGCTCCCATTTAACAATATGGGCTTGATTTATCAACACTCTCGGATTCTTGGTTCATTTTAATTTTATTAAAAAAAAAAATTAGATTTCAATGAAAATAGCATTGTTCCATTAAATTTTTAAAATTTAAAATATTTGAATGCTGAACAGTGAAAAATTGCTATTGCATAATTTCACAGCAATATTTTTGAATCATGCTGGAAAAAATCAACCTTGGATTTTAATTAACAGACATAAATAGGAGGAAAATACAGTAAGTGCCACAATCTACAGTGGTTATCACAGCATTAAAAGTGCCAAGACAGAGTGAGATGTTACAAGCACCCCAAAAGAAATTAGTGGTGAACCATCTGACTCTGAGAATGGAAAAGTCACACATTTCTTAATTATGATTACTCACAAAAAGCATTTCAGCAGTAGAGGCATCTTCAATATCTTATATGAGAGGAGGACTCTAGCTTCAGTAGGATTCTAGCTTGAGAGTTCTGAACAGTAAACCATTCAATTGCTCTCTGGTTTAATTTTTTTAATAAAAACCTTTATTATTTCCCAAAAAAGATTGACCAAATGCAGATGCTTATTTTTGTTAGTATCTCAAGTGTCTTCAGGGATGAATAAAAGTTGACTGAATGGAGTGAAGTTCAAAATGGGGTAAAGATGATGGTGCAGACATATGTTTGAATGGTAAAGATTAGCATTAGCCATTTTAAAATACTTACTTTACCATTCCAACTGCACCTGTGCATGCCTATGTTTAGTTTAGAGTCTCGTATATGTTTTTAGATATTTACTCTACTAGGAAAATTAACCTGGTTTTCATCAATTTATTTAAAAATGTAAAGGGCAAGAAAGCAGTTAACAAGGAATGCTTTAGAGCAGTGATCCCCAACCAGTAGCTCCCGAGCAACATGTTGCTCTCCAACCCCTTGGATGTTGCTCAAAGTGGCCTCAAAGCAGGTGCTTATTTTTGAATTCCAGGCTTGGAGGCAAGTTTTGGTTGTTTAAAAACCAGGTGTTCTGCTAAATAGAGCTTCCTGTATGCTACCAGTCCATATAGGGGCTACCAAACAGCCAATAACAGCCCTTATTTGACATCCCCATGGAGTTTTTCATGCTTGTGTTGCTCCCCAACTCTTTTTTACATTCAAATGTTGCTCACGAGTAAAAAAGGTTGGAGACCCCTGCTTTAGAGGATCACAATACTTCCCTTAAAGTTCATTGTGCACTGGTACATGCTGATTTGCACAGTATTGTATACATCCCATAATTTCTCAGTATGACTCTATAGACTAATCAACAATTATACATGAGGAAAATAATCATGAATATCAGCAGTTCACTAAGGGGCACATTTATCAAGGGTCAAATTTCGAAGTGTAAAATACTTCGAAATTTGACCATCGAATTGAAATAATTCAACTTCGAATATCGAAGTCTAAGTATTTTTTACCGATTTTGGCCATCGAATGATCGATGTAAAATTGTTCGATCATACGATTAAATCATTCAATTCGAACGATTTTAGCGTGCGATCGACCGATTTTACTTCAATATGTGAAGACTTAGAAAAATGATCTAGAATGTCCCCATAGGCTAACAAAGCACTTCGGCAGGTTTAATTTGGTGAAGTATTGAAGTCAACGTTTTTTTAAAGAGACAGTACTTCGATTATCGAATGGCCGAATATTCGAACGGTTTTTACTTCGAATCAAAGTCGGAGTAAATTCGAAGTCGTAGTATCCTATTCGATGGTCGAAGTATCCAAAAAATTAATTAAAATTTAGATTTTTTTTTTACTTCGAAAATTCCCTCGAATTCACTTTGACCCTTGATAAATCTGCCCCTAAGTTTGTTGACTTGTCTAGTATTGCTCACTTCTCTGCTGTGAAAATAAACGAATGTGCTTCAACTGCTAAAAAATTTGAAATCCCATGTAGTGGAATAAAAAAATTAAAAAAGTTGAATATTTTATTGAAAATTGTTTAGAAAGTTACTGGCCTTTGTGCACTCAATTTACTGTCAGAAAGATTGTATACTGAACAGAAAACCATTTTATTTCAGTCACATCCTTTTAACTTAGCTTTTACACTCTCTTGGTTAACCTTGAGCCTGAAATTTAAGCTTCTGCTCTGGGCAAACACTTTAATGTATTTATTTGTTTGCCCCCAACCAATACAGCTTAATGTGATTGAAATGTGGATGGATTTGTGTTATAGTTGTCTGATTTATATAATTCCTCAGTTTGCCTTGAGGACCTTAAAAGAGAAAAGACAAAAAAAAAAAAAAAAAATCACAGTTTTGTTGTCAAAATTACAATCTGCCGGCAGAACATTTGGTTAGAAGTTTCCCAGTGGTCTTGAAATTGCACATTTTGGCCTCACATATGAATTTTATTAAATAAAAAATGTATATTATTGGAACTGACAACATTTGTATTAATATTATTTTGACATAAAAATAGCTGAAAAATACAACTGAATCATACAATAACATTTAATATGTATTTTCAGTTCTGTTAGGAGTTAGAGTATATCACATAAAGTATGTTGAGATGCTGTCATATTCCAGTAATATCAGGGATACAGACTATAGATGATCCTCAGGGTATCTATTACTTACTGCAGTGGCTGCTGAAACATGCCATCTTCTTTATTACCAAACTTCCCAAGCTTCAATATCTGTGGGAAAAATCCTCAGTGCCCTTTGCTCTTTTAAGTAGAGAAGAGTAGGAATGTATTGAGATTGTGGTCAGTTACGAGGACAGAATTTTTTTTTCAGATGACAAAAATGCTATATTTTATTTTCCAATGGTATTAATAAGAAATGTATTTTATTTGTATTAAATGTCATTTTCAGAACCTCCAAACCCTCCGTTAAGATGTTGGTGACTATGTCTGCCTTAAATTATAATCAAACTGCTAAAGGTGCCACAAATACCTAGGGTTTTAATCAAAGTCCAAATTTATCTCAATATTATGCTGCAAACTCTGATCAAATCTATTCGGGTTTTTTACGCTTTTTTACATTACATTTTCCCTAAAATTAGCTTTGCTGGGAAAAAAAACAGATTTTCACTTTTTTCCGGATTTTTTATCTGATTTTCAAGATTTTTATTGGATTTTTCACCCAAAAACTTTGCCGAAAACTGAGAAAACTTTAGGGTATTACACGAAACCTAGCACACATCAAAAATCATTGGGACTTATCCCATTGACTTATATGCAACCTTGACAGGTCTGAGATGCTGGATTTTCTGATTCAGACTTTTCCATCCTCGGGGTTTAATAAATTCCAAAAAAATAGAGATTTTTTAAAAGTCCGATTTTATAAAAATAAATCTTGATTTTTTGCATTCGGAAGTTGAGTAAATACGGTGGGCCAGGTGCACCAGCCCCCAGTCCCTCAGCTCGGGGGGCAGAATAACCAACAGCAATACCAATGAAAGGGCTTCAGCAACACTAGAAAATCCACAAGGTCACAAATTTAAAGTAAAAAAATCTTAGTCTACATTAAAAAACAACTTTCCCAAATGGGGGACAAAGGGATTTTACAATTCTATGAGGTCTATTTATTAAAAATCTGAGATTGTGTTTTAAAATAAAATTATGGCAAAGAAACATGATCTCAATTTTTTTGTAATAAAATTGAGTTTCCCAAATTTCAAATTTATCAATTAAAAAAACTTCAAAAGAAAAGATCTGGAGCTAAAACCTGACAAGCTTCACCTAGAAGTCTTTCTTCATTTCAAAAGCTTGTGCAGGTGAAATGACAAAGATTGCCAAGGTTTTTTTGACACAAAACCCCACGTGATTAATAAACTCAGCTCAAGCAGAAAGGCGCAAGCAATCTTAAATCCCTCCGTATAATAATATTTGCAATTTTGCAATAAAGTTGATTAATAGATAGAGAGGCATATGTATAGGAAGATATATTAAAGCAAAAAATACAGGTCCCTATTAATATCTTGTTCCTCTAAGCCTTGTAGATTGTTTGTAGCTTTCATTTTCTGGCTGAGGGACATATGTTAATATGTTATTCACTGATCATCTGTAAGCATATAAAATACCTTCTGTGGCATCTCTTAAATACTAAGAGCACCCAAGTCCTGTGGTTTAGAGTAGGACCAACTGTGTTAGTCGTCTATGTATTTTTAAGCATAATTATAAAAAATAATGTACTAATGTAAATAATGACTTTTCACTAAAACCAAGCACATTGTGAATTAATTATACACACTAGCCTTGCAGGTTGTGTCTTTGAATTTCATAAAAACAGTCCAAGAACAATGACTTATATCATTGTTTCTCCAAAGAAGCCACCACCCCAAACCCACCTAGAGTCAAATAGGCACAAGCTGATTGAAATGTTATAATTCATGATGTGCTTTATTGTATCTTAACTCCTGGAGCCCCTTTGAAGTGGACAAAGTCAGAAGGCCAGTGCAAAATGAAGTTGAAGAATAGATGTTAATATTCTTATCTTTCTCTCTTGGCATTCTCTTTATCAGCCTTTTCCAGCTTGTTATGTCCACTAAATGTCAGTGCAAAACTATGTTATCTAATCTGGTCATTAATTTCTTGTACTGGAACTTTGAGAAAGACAACCACATTAAAAAAAGCTAAAAATCATTAAGAAAGTGTTTTTATGTTCTGGGAGCATAAAAAAGTCTGAATTGTCCAAGACAGAAATGTCACTTTCTGTAAAATGATGCCCTCGAGGTTTATATGATGTTTATTGATACATATTTTGTTTGTAGTAAGGATTCATTAGTCTTCTCTTTTCAAAGAACATTAGTCTCTATAGTTCAGCCACTGAATGCAGCTCACTGACAGTGATATATGACTTAGAAAACTGCAGTCTTTGTTACAAAACACATGTACCTTTGCTGATGGCGAGGAAGGTTTAAGGTTTGTTTGTCACTGCCATTTTTGAAAAAAAAATGAACAATACTAAAGAAATGAACACAAATCAGAAGGGGTTTTTGCAAAGATAAAGGAATGAAGAAAAGATCAAATAAAGTCACAGTTCATAAAAACGCCAACTGGTTTTGGTCCCGGGACTGATACTTGTAGGGCATATTAGTAGTATGAGTATAAATAAGAATAATCATAATAGACACAACCCTTAAGAAAGTAATGGAATAACATTGACAAATCCATTATTTCCAAAAGCATAAAACATGATTCTGAGACAAGTTTACAAGGGAGGGTAATAAATCACTCTAAAAACCATGGCAAACCACTAAAAATGAGTAGAATGTATATTTAATCCTGACCTCTCTGGCTGAATGTATTCCCAAGAACCAAATCAATCAGAGGGGTTTACACAGCAAGTTACTGGAATATCTGCCTAAAGTAAAATACTCAAGGAGATTAACACAAGGAGATTGTTCATGATTTGATGAAAGTGGCCTTCATAAGCAGATAACTGTGATCAGCCAACCTCTACAGGTATGGAGGAAAAACAATAGACTGTCCTTGATGAAGTAGGGAGATCTTATATCTTTCAAGACATTAAAATGATAGAGACAGACATATTCTCAAGGGCTTTTACTTAAGTGTTTTTGTTTTCGCATTTGCTTATAGATGAAGCATGGGGCTTTGCAAATAAAGAAATCCAGAACCTCAATGTGCTCTTTACTATTGTATAATGCTCCCATGTCATATGCTGTCTGACAGTACTTGGCTCCATCTATATAAATACACTGTTGGGTCAGTGGCTCAAGTAGAAGGGATAATAATTGGTATTCTTCAAAAATGACAACCAAGGTTCCAAATTCTTTTATTCCTCCAAAGCATCATTCTATATACTTTAAAATATTACACAAATTGTTTCATAAACTTTCAGTTTTAATTTTAGATATGTTTTAATTCTTGGGAAAATTCACTATTGCTTCCTCTCCCTCTTTGTCTCTTAGTTAATGCCTTCATCTTATCTATTGCTGTGTTAGTGTTCATCAATTAATATGAAGACTGATGCCAATTAACAAAGCAATACAAATGTGAGGGCTACTCACTCTGGTGGGCTAGTGGGCCAGAGGGGACGCCCGCCACGCCGGTCTTCCTCTTCCAATGCTCCAGTTTCCTAGTGCGCGCCTCAGCTAGTTTTATAGGCGCAGTCGCGCTGGCGTAAAATGGTGCGAAAATTCAAACTCTATAAAAGGGATTTTCTGTGTGTAATTCTTTGCCCATTATAGGTTTTCTCCTAGTGAGTTCCTGGTGCTTCTGTGCTATTTAGCTTCTGTTTCCTGATATCTGATTACCTGTTGTGACCCCTGCCTGTTTTAAGACTATCCTGACTTCTGGAATCCTGACCCTCTCTGGTAACCGACTCTCCTGTATCCATATCCCCTCTGATTGATCTCCTGGTTTCATCCTTGCCTATCTGACTCCGGTTGTACTCTGCCTGCCTCGACCTAGCCTGATTGACTACGCCTTTTTGTCTACGCGTTGTTCTGCAACCTTCTGCCCAAAGACTTTGCTTTACCGTTGTGGCCCTTTGCTTGTCCAGAACCCTTCACTTGGCACCTGGCGGCATCCGATTAGCCGAGGGCTCCTCCCAAGGTGAAAGGCGGCTGTTAAAGGCAGAAGCAAGAGCTGAGAACAGGGTGATTAGCATTGGTTCTGGATTTAGGGTGCTGACCATGGCAACAACACAATGCAATATATATTGAAACACAGTCAAACATTCCTTTTCCTTTTCCACAAATTATCTCAGCATATTGACAATGACTAACAACGATGAAGAGCTGGCTTTGGTTGTATATAGCTGTGAAATATGTCTTATCTGGCTGGGAAATATGTCTTGATGTGCCAAATGAAGGTGTAGTAAAAATGGCTAGTAACATGTTTTCAAAAAACTCACAAAGTCCAGTTGCTTAGACATAACTCTTCTAGATATTGTAGACTTTGAGCTTAAGAATGGCAAGAAATGAATTAATTTCACTGACAAATGTTAGCCTTTTTATAGTACAGTGATGCCATTTTTCTCTTTGATGCTGGACTAGGGGGCATAAAAGATCTCTTGAGGGTGTAATACTCTATATATTTGCACTCCAGCAAGACTGGTACTGTAAGAGTGCAAGAGGAAGGTAACAAAAGTGACACTGGCTTTGGTTTAGGAAGAGATACATCAAAGAAAAGATCTGTGTCAAAACCAACGCAATTTCTTTGTCTGTTTCACATTAAAAAAAAATCTAAAAGAAAAAAAAAAGGAATGGCAATTATGCGAATATTTTGCTGCTTATCTTATGCATCTCTGGGCAATTGACATATCTTCTAAGTGCTGCCTTTGTATTCCGTGTGACAGAATCTTTATCCGGCATGTACAGTAAGTGGCTTGAAAATATGTCTTAATTTGTTCCTGAGGGGGTTATACAGGATATATGCAAAGTAGAGTGGAATCACTGCAGCAAAGTTTGCTGTCAGTACATGTTATCCATGTCTTCTATTTGTTGAAACAACTGTAAGCAAGAAATTAGAACTTTGCTAGGAAATGGACAGGTTTCCATAGCAACATATAATCCATCGGAGGGGGGGAGTTTTCATATCCCAGGTAAAATATTCACAGATAGACATCTCTTCCTTAGCGAGTGTGCCTGTTTGACTCTTTACACTACCTATCTATTGTTGACATTTTTCGCACAACTTTCCTTGAAAAATCCATTAACTGGGACCGTTATCAGAAAACGGCTTTAGCATTAAAAATAATATCCAAATCTTGAGATCTGTGTCTGAAGACTGAAGGATAGAAAAGCAGAATATGACAGAGAAGGGAAATTGCTGGCTCCGTTTGCTTCCAAGTAAAACTAATGTAAGTTAGTGACATATTGAAAAATCAGATCTCAAGGCCAAAAATAATATAATATTGCTCTTTATGCTATAGAACAACCATGTAACAAATCATGGACAACTCAAGGCTGTAAGTGAGTATTCATTGCTTTGATCTTCTTGGTGGATCTAATAGTGGCCACTTTTTCAAGACCTAACCTACATCATAACCAACAACTTTTCTTGTGGGCTCAGTTCTGCACTCATTTTCAGTTGTGTGGGCACAAATCCATGTGTTGTTGCTATCTGTCAACCACATGACTCAGTGAACTAAAGGAAAATTGTGTCTCTTACAGCTCACCACAGTACATCAACCACTGGAATTGGTACAGTGTTGTGTTTTGTGGGGGAAAAACTAAGAAACAGGCTGAGGTCAGGGCAGGTAGAATTTAAGCAGGTAAATAAGAGGCAGTATTTGAGGGAGGGGCAAGTAACCAATGCAGAAAATTGGCCAAGGGTAAAAAAAACCCTCATGTAAGAAAAACCAGATAAGGTAGTAAGGGCCATGATCAAGCATGGATCATAGTTTCCAGGGGCCATTTAAGATGGAAGTTTACAGCCAAAATACACATAATGATGCAGATGTTTCAATTTGTTGAAGCTAAATTATATAAAAAGATACAATGTGTAATGATGACTAGAGATGTCGCGAACTGTTCGCCGGCGAACTTGTTCGCGCGAACATCGGGTGTTCGCGCTCGCCGGAAGTTCGCGAACGTCGCGCGACGTTCGCCATTTTGGGTTCGCCATTGTTGGCGCTTTTTTTTGCCCTCTCACCCCAGACCAGCAGGTACATGGCAGCCAATCAGGAAGCTCTCCCCTGGACCACTCCCCTTCCCTATAAAAACCGAAGCCCTGCAGCGTTTTTTCACTCTGCCTGTGTGTGCTGAAGAGATAGTGTAGGGAGAGAGCTGCTGCCTGTTAGTGATTTCAGGGACAGTTGAAAGTTTGCTGGCTAGTAATCGTTTTGATACTGCTCTGTTATTGGAGGGACAGAAGTCTGCAGGGGTTTGAGGGACATTTAAGCTTAGGTAGCTTTGCTGGCTAGTAATCTACCTTCTACTGCAGTGCTCTGTATGTAGCTGCAGTGGGCAGCTGTCCTGCTTCTGATCTCATCTGCTGACTGCTGCAATAACAGTAGTCCTTGTAAGGACTGCTTTTATTTATTTTTTTGTTGTTTTACTACTACTACTACTACTACTACTATAAGAGCCCAGTGCTATTAGTCTAGCAGTGTTGGGGAGTGGGACTGGTGTGCTAATCTGCTGCTCCTAGTAGTTCAGCAGCACCAACTTTAATTTTTTTTTTTTAATATTCTTTTTTTTTTTATTTTACTTTTTTTTATTTTACTACCGCTGTAGTAGTGTATAAGTTGACCTTTTAGGCATTATTTGCCCTGTAGGCATTATTTGCACACTGTTTTCTTCAACCCGCCATCGAGCTGTGTGACCTTGTTCACATTCTGTCTAAATATCCATAATATTACCGTCTCCAGAAAAAACACCGGAGTCACTTTTTTCAAGCAGCCATAATATATTTTACGTAATCCGTATCCACCGCTGTAGTAGTGTATACGTTGGCCTTGTAGGCATTATTTGCACACTGTTTTCTTCAACCCGCCATCGAGCTGTGTGACCTTGTTCCCATTCTGTCTAAATATCCATAATATTACCGTCTCCAGAAAAAACACCGGAGTCACTTTTTTCAAGCAGCATTCATATATTTTACGTAATCCGTATCCACCGCTGTAGTAGTGTATACGTTGGCCTTGTAGGCATTATTTGCACACTGTTTTCTTCAACCCGCCATCGAGCTGTGTGACCTTGTTCCCATTCTGTCTAAATATCCATAATATTACCGTCTCCAGAAAAAACACCGGAGTCACTTTTTTCAAGCAGCATTCATATATTTTACGTAATCCGTATCCACCGCTGTAGTAGTGTATACGTTGGCCTTGTAGGCATTATTTGCACACTGTTTTCTTCAACCCGCCATCGAGCTGTGTGACCTTGTTCCCATTCTGTCTAAATATCCATAATATTACCGTCTCCAGAAAAAACACCGGAGTCACTTTTTTCAAGCAGCATTCATATATTTTACGTAATCCGTATCCACCGCTGTAGTAGTGTATACGTTGGCCTTGTAGGCATTATTTGCACAGTGTTTTCTTCAACCCGCCATCGAGCTGTGTGAGCTTGTTCACATTTTGTCTAAATATTGATAATATTATCGTCTCTAGAAAAACCACTTGAGTTACTTTTTTTCAAGCAGCATTCATATATTTTACGTAATCCGTATCCACCGCTGTAGTAGTGTATACGTTGACCTTGTAGGCATTGTTTGCCCAGTTTTTTTGGCCGCAGCCACTGAAGCACAGAGGCCAGAAAAAATATGCCATATAAATGCTGAAAATAGTAATTTTTTGCCATACGTTGACTCAACGTATATGGCAAAAAATGACTATTTTCAGCATTTATATGGCATATTTTTTCTGGCAACTGTGCTTCAGTGGCTGCGACCAAAAAAATGCATATTTTCTGCATTTATATGGCATAATTTTTCTGGCCTCTGTGCTTCAGTGGCTGCAACCAAAAAAATTTATATTTTCAGCATTTATATGGCATAATTATTCTGGCAACTGTGCTTCAGTGGCTGCGACCAAAAAAATGCATATTTTCTGCATTTATATGGCATAATTTTTCTGGCCTCTGTGCTTCAGTGGCTGCAACCAAAAAAATTTATATTTTCAGCATTTATATGGCATAATTTTTCTGGCAACTGTGCTTCAGTGGCTGCGTCCAAAAAAACTGGGCAAACAATGTCTACAAGGTCAACGTATGGCGAAAAATTACTATTTTCAGCATTTATATGGCATATTTTTTCTGGCAACTGTGCTTCAGTGGCTGCGTCCAAAAAAACTGGGCAAACAATGCCTACAAGGTCAACGTATGGCAGTTGTTTAAAGAGAACAGTAGATTACTAGCCAGCAAAGCTACCTAAGCTAAAATGTCCCTCAAATCCCTGCAGACTTCTGTCCCTCCAATACAGAGCAGTATCAAGCAGATTACTAGCCAGCAAGCTTACTATCATCTGTCCCTGAAATCACTAACAGCTCTCCCCCTACACTATCTCTTCCAAGCACACACAGGCAGATTTTTCAGATACATTTTTGCCCTTGATCCCCCTCTGGCATGCCACTGTCCAGGTCGTTGCACCCTTTAAACAACTTTAAAATCATTTTTCTGGCCAGAAATGTCTTTTCTAGATGTTAAAGTTCGCCTTCCCATTGAAGTCTATGGGGTTCGCGAACCGTTCGCGAACCGCTCGCATTTTTGCGCAAGTTCGCGAATATGTTCGCGAACTTTTTTTCCGACGTTCGCTACATCCCTAATGATGACAGAGAACTGCGACCCACCAGGTTGTGGATTTGACTTCTGTGATTTCTGGGTCTGGACTTGTACCATCTCATTGGTCTATAGAACCTGCACCACTAATATCTGACTGAGGAACTTTTAAGAGATGTTAAGCACTTCCATGACAAACACTATTTGGCTAAAGTATTTTGATGTAAAGTATAAAACTGCAGATCCTTCTTGCTGGCCAAAGTGAATAGTATCTGGTCTTTAAACCAGCCAACCAATCAGCTGCTCAACAAAGTTTGCTTTAGTGTATGACCCCCTTTATTACCAAGATGCTTATTATATGGCAATACTCTATGATGGAATACTTTGTTCTTTGGTTTCATTGGCTTCCTGGGCCTTACCTATCAAGGTGTCCTGTAGTGCAAGTATACAAAAAAGTCAAGATGTTTTGCATCTGTAAAATCATGCCAAAAATATAAGCATCATTCAATGCAATCATGTATCCAAGAATTCCAGAGTAAAGTTGCATCCATCACAATTGCAACAAGGAATAAAGATGTGTGGTCGGGTTTCCCAAAAGTTCAAAATACAAAGTATATTAAAAGTACAAAATCATTTCTTAGGACAAAAAATGGCCATAGGCAGGAAGTTTTCCATAAGAAACACCAAGTGCCGCCCACCACCTGCCCCTCAGGATTACAGTGATGCTCTATAATCCGTGGAATTTACAGCTATTTGAGCCCCATTTTAGAAGAGCAGAAATTGGTGCCATTTGTACCACATTGCACCTTGACCTATGATTAGCATGTGAACTCCATATGAACATGCCTTAAAATTGCACTAAAATGGCAAAAGGGATTTGGTTTAGGGGTTCAAGTCAAAATATTAATACATACTATACATTCAATTTGAAGTTTTCTGATAAAACTCCAAAACTATTGCGATCAACACAGCTTGTGTGCCCAGCCCCCTTTAGTGCCAGATATTTATTATTATGTGCTGCTTCCTTTCAATGAAACCCTCTGCTATCCTTATAAAACCTGCCCTTGGTCACATCGTTCCTGCAATACGCGGAATAAACTGTACCCAAATGATTATTAGGAAGACATAAATCCCACACTCAAGCCATAAATCACTGAATAAAAGCCTGTTCCAAAGAGAGTAAGCCTTCTGCATGGAGCTCAGTGTAAAAAAAAACCTACCTTTTTTAATCCAAAATAACTGTATTAGAACAATGTACGAGGAACAAAATCCTATTAAACTCTAAGCATTCTGATCTAATATACCCAATGTGGCTCCTATCTAAAGGTCATTTGTTCTTACCGCTAAACACAGTTTTATGGAGAAAAGACTCAACTGTAGGTCAAATCAATTTACTTAATAAAAACCAAGTTTATCCATCTTGTGTGTTGTAATCGAAAGTCTGTATGAAAAGCCTTGAGTTCATTTCAGCCGTTAATTCCTCAGCCTGGGGTCTTACCGACTGCTACTGCTAATTTCAATAGTACGTGTATTTTCCTGTTTAATTCCTGATGGAAGGGAAACATAGGTGAGGGATTTAAAGAGACAGCAAGAACAAACATGGGTTTTAGTTGCCAATAGAGGCAATAGATTCAATGCACCACCATTACCTGTTGGAGGTGATAACCAAATGGCAGGCACCAGAACTAAAATTTTCAGAATATTGTCATTCATACAGTGTCTACAGCCACAGTTGGCCACGGGGAATGGGTCTGTGCCAGCGCCCACCAGGTTTTCTCCTGGTGTCCAGTCCAACCCTGCACTCAACATTTTTGGAAGGTGACAGGGTGAGCAAATACCTGAAATCTGCCCAAGTGCCTTACACTCTTCAACATCTTGAGTACTTGGTGCCTGTTCTATAGACTGAAATGGTGATTGTCATGATACAGGCTAGTAAAAGTTAATAAAGCAGGTCAAGGTATCATGAAATAAGCTATCTGTACCAGAAACTGATAGTTTATAGGCCTATGTTCAGTAAGGTCTGGAACCAGCCATGTGGAAAGAGATCACAACCTGTGGTGCCTTGCTCTAAAGGTGGCCATACACATAGAAATCCACTAGACAAAGAAGCAGATCTCTACCCGATATGCCCACATTGAGGTGGGCGATATTGAGCTGATCCGATCGTGGGCAGGCAATACGGGTGGTCGTATCATGGGACCACATCAACGCACAGATCCAGCTGCACTTTTAACCCTGCCCAATTGACATCTTGCTGACTTTCGGGCAGATATCGAAGCCCGATGGAGGGCCCCACTCGGGCCAATAATCTGCCGACTCAGTTTGTATGCAGCTTTTTTTGGCCAGCTTAAGCCCTGGCTGATAATTGACTGATAGACCATGTGGGGGTGGGGGGTGGAAGGCTATGTGGAGTTCACATTATAACATTTACTCAAACATATTTATCCTCACAGAACCCAGACCTGTTGTACCAACAGTATAAAAAATTGGTGATAGGTTCAATGTAATATTAGCTGTCAAATGAGTCCAAACATGACTAGGTTTGATACTCTGTTTATCAGATGTGAATATCTGGGCAGGGACAGGTCACCCAGTATTGATGTTTATTATCTATGGAATCCAATGGAAAATTAATAACCAATGCATATACTATAATTTCTCCACCAAGTCTCTGCTAGGAGTTATGGTTATTGTATTATTGGTTCTGCCCCTACTGAGAGGAGGTCATAAAAAACTCAAGCTGTGTCCTGCTAGGCCACCACCCTTTGCATTCCTGAGGGAGAGGGAGTGTCCAGTTACCTGATGCCCCTGAAATCAATGATAAATAGTCAGCTCTTTTGACTAAACCTTGGATTGACTTTGGAGGGCCCATTTCCATGAGGGTTTATCCCGTTTGTTTCCCCTTGCCTCCAGGGCCAGGAAAATTTGACGCTAAGTATTGGTTTTCCTTGTTTTTCCCTTTGATTTTACAAACTGTTTGTATTTTTGAATTAAATAATTTTCTTATATTTTTTTTGTTAATTGTGCTGTTCTACCTTTTATAATATTAAATATAACATTAAATATGTTCGTCTAAAAACAACCCTAGCCAAAAGTGTGTACCTCTGAGCTTTAGCCCTCTGCATGCTGAATGGAACTTCTAGTCTATGTGTATGCTAGTTAACCCTTTAGTGGCTGTGCAATCACATGTCTCTATTGTATAACAAATGAAAGTATCTCTCCTGAGACTGGTGGCAGCAAGTTTTGTGGGTGCTTTTGTGTTAATCTAACCTGTGTGCAAGGTGGGTGAAATACTGATTTAGAAACTCAAAAATAGCCACACATAGGGTGTTATTCTTAAACTCTTGGCGGGCTTTTTGGGGCAAAACTCGAAGCCGATGCATCAAAAAGCCCGAATCCGAAAATCTGCCATCTCAGACCTGTCAAGGTTATATATAAGTCAATGGCAGAGGTCCCTATTATATTTTTACATTTCTGTGGTCTGTGCTGGAATTAGCCTGAAAATCCTATCTTTTCCAAAAAAAAGTATGATTCACATTTTCGCTCAATTTTATCAGGTTTTTACCTGAACCGATTAAATTAAGCTTTTGAAATAATAAATAAGGTCGAATTGTGGATTCTAGTTTGGCCTGACGTTTTTATTTCAAATAATCAGAAAATTTTGGATACTAGTAAATAACCCTCTCCAGGTCACGTGCAGCCAGAAATACAATAAATGTATAAAATTAGCTGCCATATGCATCCACCATTTAGAAGGATTACCAATGACTACAGGGAACATCGATAACATGGAAGGCAGTGCGCAAAGTACAAAAAAGAGTGCACTTTGCCATGAATTTTGCACACAACACAGAGACCTACATGTGCCACATTAATTCAGCCCTTCCAGTGTTTTGCAGCACTGTATTCATGAGGATCTGTAGGGGAGAGGCACATCGGCTTCTTCCTCTTGTCCCCTACCCATGCCCTTACTTGGGCATCATTCTGACTTAGTATGCAATGGCTTTGAATGGTTTGCACTGCTCAAAAACTAATCTGTGCAGCTACAGCAATGCAGATATTGGTAAGAATTGCTACTGCCCACCTCATATTTATGTATCCAAACAAACTCATATAAGGCAAGGCAATGAAAATACTGTCAAATGATCATATTGGATCATAAGAAAACATATGCCAAGTTTGGGCTAATTTAACAGCTGAGAGGTACTTATGGCCCTTGCAGTCTCTGAATGCTAATTACATTAATTTATTTTATGGCTATATGGAGAGAAAGGCGCCTACAATTTCTGAAAACATCATTATGACATATTTTTTATCATGTGTGCGTGGGTATTTGTATACATCCATAAAATCCTCATATAACCATCCCTTTCTTCTTAATAAGAACACGCTAATGATCTTTTGTTCTCTGAAGTTCGGAATACACTGGCTTTGATGAAGGGCCTTCGAAAAATGATTCAAACTCATTATATGAACATGGTCCAGTTTCCCGTTTATAGCTTGATTCAGGGAAAAAACTGTACATCTTTATTGCTTGAATTAAGAAAATGATGTGAAAGCCTTGATTTAGAAAAATGGAGATTTGATGAGCCATTAAGGAACCCAGTGATCCTCCTGACAGATTTCCTATTCAAGTGTGCATTTCAAATCAAATTTAAATTTTAAAGACTATGAATTGAACTTGACTTAGTTTTGCATCGTACAAAGAACGGCGATGGGCGCCCTGTGATATTTACAATTCATTCCTTTTCCAATCATAAACGGCTTAAAATCCTTGACTGCTTTTAGAGGCTTTTGGAGCTCTGCTGTAGAGATGTGTTATAAATATCAATTAAATTCAAAGAAATTCTGAGAAGATCAGTCGGATAAAAAAATAAATATCTAGCATTACAAGGGCTCATTTATGATCACAAGTGCAGTTGTGGTAGTAGGTTGCATAAAAAATCCTATTCAATAAAGGTACGTGTATCACTTATGTATCATTGATCTTGACATTGTCCCACTTTAAAATTGGAATTTTGGCTCCTAAAGCCCCTGTGTTGAAGGGTAACCCTAGAGCACTTTAAGGAAAAGTCAACCTTTCCCTAGGGATTGATCAAACCTTTGATAAATATGCATTTATAATATCACATATAAATTAATATACATGTTCATTTACAAATAAAAGGTCAAGGTGTAATGTGAAAAAAAACAGGGGCAAGGTGTACAGGACATCTTGCAGCATTGTCCTTATGGGGGTACAAGACTCAGAGTTCTCAGGTTCTGTTCAAAGACTAGATTGAAGTGAGCATGCTAGTCTACTCTAATTTTATCCAGGTTCTTGATAAATTAATCCAAAGGGAGTCTGAAAACATTGCAGTTGGAGTAGTTACATTGATGAAGGTTTAACCTTCTTTAGATCTTCCCATAGCCCTACCATCTCAAGGTAACTAGGACATGCCTCCTTCTAAAGGTAGGGGGAGGCATGGCCTAGTTACCATGGAAGTGCCTTTCTGAAGAAGATGAAAAAATTGCATGATTTCACCTTTTGGTAAAATGGTCAATAATTCATCGTCTGTTGGCTGATGCAAGAAACATTTAAAGGTCGATACATTTTGATATATTAATTGATACAGAATAGAATTTGGAATTTCAGCCTTTTCACTTGCTTATGCTTAGTCAAGAAATAAATCTGTCTAGTCATCAAAAAAATATTTGATGGCCCATTAATTTGGCTTGCCTGAAAAAAATGCTTGTGGCTTTTTCTAACAGAATCTAATTTGGAGCACAACAGAAGCCCTTGTGCCAGGTATGTAAAGGTGTCTGTTATAAAATCTGTTTTCCAAATTATTTGGACAACACGGGATGGCTGAGTTTCATTCAGAATGGATCGGATTAGAATGAAATCAATTCTGAATTAGTCATCATGTCTAATTGCTTTCGGAATGGATCTCGTCCCAACACAATTAATTCCGAATCTCTCTGCCATGCAAATTATTTGGATGAAAGATTTGAAAGCTACTACCTTGATGGTCCTGGCAATGTGGCCACTCTAGTGCTTAGATTTATACTTCAGCAAAATATGTTCAGGATACAATTATTTAAGAAATATTTTCTGCAAAAAAAAAATTGCTCCAAAGTCAGAAAAGCACCTGTTATTAAGTTATGTTGGTATCCTAAACTGGCTAAATTAATGTATGGTTCATATAGTAGGTACAAAATAGCTATCCTTTTTTGAGAATAGCTCTATGAAATCTAACAGTGAGCAAATAAGGAATAAATTAATAAATAAAAATTCATCCATACCCTTTTTCCTTTTGAAGTCATTAAAGACTAGTCCATCTAGTCTCTGAAACCTTATATCATGGCAGTATCAACAAAATACATATCAATGAAGAAGGCATTTGACTATGATAAAATGTAACTTTAAATTAGGAGATAAACCTTAGTGGAATAGCTCTTCTGAATCTTGTTGGACTACAACTACTTGGGGTCACTGACTCAGCGAGTTGAGAATCCTCAAATGGAAATTCTACCTGTTTGTTCTTTGTTACACTTTCATCACTGATGGCATTAAATCATTTTTTTCTAGCTGTAAATCAGTTCAATATCTGCCAATGTTTAATTCATATTGATAATGGAAAACTGACTGTAGTCTCAATAGAATCTTTATAACTAAAGCGAGCGTTGGGATGGTTCCCATTTTAAAACCAGTAATTACGTTTGTGATTGGTGGAAAACCAAGAGGCGCCAGAGATGTAACACAAACACAAATTAGCTTGTAGCTCATTAAACACCAATCTACTGTATATATATTGTATACAAAAGCTTTTAAATGGAATCTTTTAATCTCTGGATTTAGAGGGAAGACATCCATCACTGGCACTGATTACAGCAAGGCTGAATTATTGTGTGGATGGTTTGAAAAAGAGAGGCAGAAAATATAAGAGCTCTTGTCTGAAGTTGACAGCTGCCCTTTAGCATCAGATGATATAAGCAAAGAACCAGTTTCCTTCCTTTGGTTGCGGAGCTTTGTTAATCCAGCAATGACAGATGGATTATTTTTGGACATTATGGACTGACTGTGGATTTTTATGGAACAAAAAACCTAACAAAAAAAAACTGTAAACAAGTGTAAGGGGTGATGGGATCATTATGGGTTGGCCAGACACCAATAATGATGTAACTTTTTTCATCCAGCCCATAGTACTGTGGATTATGGACCTTCTAGCTGCTGGTGGTCACCTTGGAGTGATAGCCTTATATTTTACAACACGGGGTACTTTATTCACTATATAAAATATCGCACAAGTAAAAACATCTTTCAAGTACCGGTGTTGAAAATACAGATGCTGAAAACATACAGAAAGAGAGGATATTTGACATATATATATACATAAATCTTTGGACAGAGAAAACTGTTTTCTAATTTTGGTTCTGTACATGACCACAATGAATTTTAAATAAAACAACTCAGATGCAGTTGAACTGCAGACTTTTCACCTTTTTGAACAAAAAGATTGCACAAAAATGTGAGAAACTAAAGCCTTTTTTGTTTACACAATCGCTTCATTTCAGGGCACTCAAAAGTAAAATTAAAAATCTGAAAATAAATTGTTTTTGCTTTTTTATTTGCTTATCTCTAGTCTCAGTAGGGAAAGAATGAAGACAGACGGGGGCCAAACAAAGAATTATCTTACAGTGTGTGCAGTTATCTTTTTGTAAGTGGAAGAGTTAATAAAGTGGTCTACTAATAATCTCTCACACATCCTGATATCCCAATAAAGGGTGTTAAAAGGAGACATTTATGTTTTCAATGTGTAGATGGCTTTGTATTTTTTTTACTGTTTTTCACTTGCTCCTATTATGTATCTTTCCAATAAATCCCTCAGCCTGTAGCAAGGGGCTGTGCCGCACTGTATATTTAGAAAAAATTATGAGCAGATAAATCCAGTTCCCTGCATTGTGAACTGACAACAATGCGTTCAATTATTAAATGGTTATACATCTGAGCCTAGGGACATTGCGAGGATCATTTAACAGTGGAACCCCTGCCAAATTTTTAATTTCTTCTTAAACTGGCAAGAAAAGTAAAGTAAAGGAGCACAACATGGCCCAACAGGTTTCAAGGTGGGCACCCTTATCGTAAATGTGCAGCAGTTCTGTGACCAGGGATTGCCTGTAGGACTCATTTGCTGCCATTAAAAAAATGGCAAATGTGAAAACTTTAAATCGAAAAAATTTCCGTAACTTAAATGAAAAAAAAGTTAAAACCTGGAAAGCTTCTCTAGATGTTGAAGCGAGGTGAATTTTGTAATATTCAAGCAATTTTTTTTTTAACATGTTTTTTGTTTTCATGTTTTAAAAATGAATGGAAGAGAATGGTTGTTTCCATAGAAAAAAAGTTTTTTTCCATAAATATAAAAAAAATGATCGGCAATCAAAAAATACATTTCTGAATTTCTAAATTGATAAATTAGAGGTTTCATGTGTGTGTAAGCAAGTAGGATCATGCAAACAAGTCTAAGAGGAGTTGGCATGTGAAATAAAAAATTGGGTAGGATCATAAGGCTGGGATTAAGGGAAATGGCTCATTTGTAGTATAAATGGCCTGGAGTTCAGAATCTGAGCCAATCAGAAACATACAAGAAAAATCAAAAATCTCCTTGAAAATATCCAGTATATATAAAATTGCTCTTCTTTGGACTTCTTTTACTTCAACAATACTCTTTTGTGTAGGGATGGGCGAATTTGACCCGTTTTGTTTCACCAAAAATTCGCCACCGGCGGTCATTAAAATCTATGGGCTCCAAAATAATTTTTTGACACCTCTTTTTTTTTTTTCGACGCACGCTGCCATACAATTGGCGTCATTTTTGCGGCGAAAAAATGACTTTTGTTTACTTGATACTGAAATTCTTATATAATTGGGAAAGAAAACTACTTTCTGTGAGATACATTGAATGGCACATTTACTAATGGTTGAATATCGAGGGTTAATTAACCCTCGATATTCGACCGTCAAAGTAAAATCCTTCAACTTCGAATATCGAAGTCGAAGGATTTACCGCATTTCCTACGATCGAATGATCGAAGGAAAAATCATTCGAGCGAACAATTAAATCAATCAAAATCTAACGATTCAAAGGATTTTAATCCATGGATCAAACGATTTTCCTTCTATCAGAAATTTGTTAGAGAGCCTATGGGGACCTTCCCCATAGGCTAACATTGATGTTCGGTAGGTATTAGGTGGCGAAGTAGTTGGTCGAATTTCGAAGAGACAGTACTTCGACTATTGAATGGTCGAATATTCGTTCCATTCGAAGTCGAAGTCGTAGTCGAAGGTCGAAGTAGCCAATTCGATGGTCGAAGTAGCCAAAAAAAACATTCGAAATTCAAAGTATTTTTTTCTTCTATTCCTTCACTCGAGCTAATTAAATGTGCCCCTAAATCTGTTCTTTTCTACTGTGAAGACATAAAATATGTGATGGAAAGGTCTCTTATAAGGTAAAATGTACTTGTATTTTTTACCATTTCCATCACTGAAATCAATAAACTACTCCAGTGAGTCTGCCTTTTTTTTTTTTTTTTACTCTTTACACGTTGCATTATGTATGAAAAGGTGATAAAAGTTGCCGAAGCAAAGACTCAGAATTGGAATGTTACACTCTACTGCAATAGTCTTGGAGGTAATGGAATTACTGGTGCACCAGTGTGACCAGTCATAAACTGAGATGGCTTGGCCAATCGAACATGCTAAATCTTTGTGAAGAGACTGTTTATCTGGAATCTCTAACAAAGACAGCCTGTAGAGTAAAGCTGTCTCCTACTATTTTATATATTATGTGATTGTGTCATGGTAACAAATACCATAAGCTCCTAATATGCAAGTGGCGCCATATTGATCACTACAGAGATGCAGGTATATCTAATGATGCTCTGAGGAACTCTGTATTTCTTATACAAGTCGTTCCTTTTATATCCTCTCTCTATTACTTTCAACACAGCCTTGTTTTTACAAGCCAGCATTTCACCCCATTTATTAACAGAAGACTTACTGCTTTAATGATACCCTTGATGAGAAGCCGGTGTAATACACACTAGGGGTGAGAGTGGGAGGATACACACAAAATATTATCCTTACATAAGGAAGCTGTGAGACAACATGTGACTTTATAAACGAGCTGAAAGAACGGAACTGTTGCCTTCAGTAATATCTGATAAAGTGTCTGAAATCATTCTAGAATCAATTGGCGTTCTCTTTTCATGTGCAATATTGCTCGGCCATCAGCAAGCTTGATTTACAGATGGTCTCGAAGGAGCAACTAATGAATAGGGTAATATCACTATAGCACAATTTGCTCCACATCAAAGGGTGTGGTAGTTACTTTGGCATCCATATGGTTACCATGGTAATGTATCAAATTAACCCATGCTGTTTCCAAGAAATCATCACAGCTCTCCAACTGTGAAGTTTGTAATTCACAGTGTATTCCTCTTAGCTACAAAGTTATTTAGTTAAATTGGGTTGGAAAAAGACATCAAGTTCAACCCCTCCAAATGAAAAACCAGCATCCACACTCACACCCCTCCCTAATCTTGCTTGTTATCCTGTGACATTTCACCTTGTTCTGTTGAGCAATCATATTCTTTATCTTTTTGCATCTTATATAAAAATCATGATTTATTTGGTTGCCATGAAGATGAAAAATGTGTATATTACAGATAGAAGTTTTTTTAATAAACTTTTAAAACATGACATAATCAAAGGATTCTGTCACTGGAAAACATGCTTTTTTTACAAAACTCATCATTTAATAATGCTCCTTCAGCAGAATCTTACTTTGAAATCTGTTTTTCAAACAGTTTTTTCTTATTATTTATGTTAAAATTTGTGGAGCTGCATATGTTCTTGGTTTCCCAGGTGCCCTCAGGCATGTGACGTTTGCTCTGATAAACTTCAGTCATTCTTTACTCCTTCTCTGCGAGTTCCCTTTCTCCTTTTGGCTTCTGAACCAGCCCAAAGCTACCACCAGTGACGACTGAGACACCATGGGCCTACCAAAAAACCTTAGACCAGGGGCCCACCAAAAGTTTTAGACCAGGGGCCCAAAGCACTGCGTATCTAGACAGCGCTATATAAATAAATGATGATGATGAAATGATGATGATGATCCTCAGTACTATTTTCTCCTAGTCTCTTTTCTTTACATACTATAATCCATTATTCCACCTATTTAGCCTCTTTGTTCTCATGGAAACAGGGCATGGCTATGAAATAGGCCAAAAGCAGCATGAGAGCCCACTGACACCTGGGCCCACCGGGACTTTTCCTGGCATCCCTGTGGGCCAGTCCAACACTGGCTACCACAGCCCTTTATAAATGAAAATCTGTGCCTACAAAAATATCATGGTATCATTTAATCAATTAATATTCAGTCCTGTAGCATCAACTTCTCCAATTTTTGAAATCTCGCTTTATGCTAATCCATTTCTAATAACTCCTAATATGACTGCTGGTACATTGGGTTCATTATATAAATTAAAGCAACTCTAGCCATATTTATTTGGGTGTAAGTTACTTTAAATTAAGACATCTATAAAAAATGATACTGTGAACAGAACTTTTAATGACATATAAGCTACAAACTAAAGGTGATAGACAGTGATGGGCGAATCTGTCCGGTGAAAAATTGGTGAAACGCATTGAAGTCAAAGGGTGGCAAAATAATTTTGACGTAAGCGGCAATTTTAATACGTGGTACTATTTTGTCCAAATGCGTTAAAGTCAATGGGCATCCAAATAATTTTGACGCTCAACAATTTTTTTCTGTTGTGGCATTTTTTTTTGCCGGCAAATTTTCGCCGCAGTTTCGCCAGTTTATTAGTCTGTGGCAAATTTATTCGCCCATCACTAGTGATGGAACTTTTAACATAGCACATAGGGAAAACTGCCACATTTTATTTACAAGGCTAAAGTCCTTGCCTGTCCCCAGAGCTCGGCTTTCAAATGCAATAAAAACCTGGGCTTGAACTTTGACTCTTAATTATTCTTCAAGTTCTAAAGAGGGGAGAGCATTTTACACATTAATAGAAGTCAACAATACATTTGATGGAAAATGCAAAGTGAAGCTCAAACTATGATTAAAGTTATTGTGTACAAGTTCAGAAATCACGACTGAAATGTTCTGTCTAATCTGTCTTGGACTTCGGAAGCCAAAAAAAAATCCCTTTCATAAAAATCTGCTTTATAAACATTCTATGAGGAAAGATTTTATTTGCATTGCTGAATACAAAATATGCAGCTAAATAGTTCTCTATTTAAACCTTTAAAGTTGATTTCATTCTGCTTGTTCCAATTCAAATGTCTGCCAATGTAAAAATGGTTTAACAAATCTTTGAAAATATGTGATCATCTAAAAATGGTCTTTTGCTATTACAAATGGTTTGGGGATCTTTCAGAACATTTCGGGAAGACCACATCTTTAGGGATGAGCAAATTATTTCGCCTGAAATGGTTTTGTGAATTTGCGCTATAATTTCACTGTTTTGCCGGAATATATATATATACATGTATATACTGTAGGTATGGGATCTGTTATCTGGAAACCTGTTATCCAGAATTACGGAATGGCCGTCTCTCGTAGACTCCATTATAATGACATAATCCAAATTTTAAAAATAATTTCCTTTTTCTCTGTAGTAATAAAACAGTAGTTTGTATTGATCCAAACTAAGATGTAATTAATCCTTATTGGAAGCAAAACCAGCCTATTGGGTTTATTTCATGTTTATATGATTTTCTAGTAGACTTAGGGGCAGATTTACTAAGGTTCGAGTGAATTTAAAAAAGTTCGAATTTCAAAGTATTTTTTTGGATACTTCGACCATCGACTAGGCTACTACGACTTCGACTTCGTTTCAAAGTAAAATCGTTTGAATATTCGACCATTCTATAATGGAAGTTCGAAGAACTTCAATACTTCGCCAAATTAAACCTGCCGAAGTGCTTTGTTAGCCTATGGGGACCTTCTAGACCATTTTTCTAAGTCTTTACACATCTAATCGTAGAGTAAAATCGTTCGATCGTACTCTAAAATCGTTTTTACTTCGATCACACGATGGCCAAATTCGGTGAAAAATACTTCGACTTCGATATTCAAAGTATTTCTCTACGAGGGTCGAATTTCGAAGTATTTATCATTTCGAAATTCGACCCTTGATAACTCTGCACCTAAAGGTAGATTGTCAGAATATTTACACTTTCCTTGAGAATATAATGTATGTCAATATACAATTTTTACATTTTTAAATATTTCTACCATAATCTTTTTCTTTATATAAACAATAATTGGTTTTAAACACTTTTCTGTAACAAGCTACCTCTTTAAGAAATACAGAAGTACTGTCTCGTTAATGTTTTTTGTTCTGTTTTTTTCTTTCAATTTTCTGATTGGTTGTGTTATGTACCAATGCTCACATCCTGTGATTGTCATTTGAGCCCATGACTAAGCACCCTAAAAGGTGCGAAACGCGTAGGGTGGATGGAGATGCAGCTATATTTTTAATTTTTCTACTAATAAAAATATTTTTTAACTGAATATCTCTGGTCTTGTGGATCCGTTTGAGTGCCGGTCAGCTCTGCTTCCTTATCTTCTGCTGTACCGCTCCCTAAAGCTGGGGGTCTGGGGCTGGTGCACCCGGACCACTTTCACTGTATGGTGAGTTACTTTACACTTAATTTTGGAGCACCTTGCCCTCCCCTAATCATTAGGGATGGGCGAATTTGACCCGTTTCGTTTCGCCAAAAATTCGCCACCGTCGAAATGTCGCAGACACCCATTAGAGTCAATAGGCGTCAAAAAACTTTTGTCGCGCGGCGAAATTATTTTGTTGCACGTCTTTTTTTTTTACGCACACCGCCATACAAGTCTATGGGCGTCATTTTTTTGGCGAAACGAGGCAAAACAATTCGCCCATCCCTACTAATAATTTGATCACTGTTCTATGCCATTATTAAAGGCAGAAAATGATTTCCTCAAGAACACCCAAGCAACACTAAAACAAACTGACCTTCTAAAGGTCCTCCTGAAATGGCAATGTAATTTCAATATGTTAAGTAGATAAATGAAAAAGGGGTGATTTTTGTTGAACGAGACAAATGAAATCTTTCATAATTAAGGCTGGAATCCCTACCTTGGAATTCTATGGCTGCAAGGAGAGTAAGTTTTAGGGAAGGTTTACATCCCCTACAATTTTGGGTCCCGAAAAGCTGCACGTTCAACTGTAAATTCAACTTTTTCAAAAATGTTTCCACCCTGTAAATATTCAGTATAACATTTTGCTGTACCTTTCTGTAATATAAAAACTATTATTAATTCTTAGATTACACTTTTCAAAACTTTTTTGCTTTGCCATTCCAAGACGAAAGCATCGGAAGACAAACACAGTGAAACCTTTCTTTCCCCCTTTCTTGGAGATTTTAATATACTGCACATTCAAATCCAATTAAGCAGCAAAGCATGGCAGGCTATGTTTAACTGATCCATTTAAACATCCCTCACGTACATTACAAAGCATGAGGCCAAAGTGCAAGTGCTTTTATCCACCCAAGAACCATTTAAATGGATCATTTAGACGTTCCCCAGAGTGTTGTGTTGCAACGAGATGAAACTGTGCGCAAATCTCTCATTTCTGATGTATTTGTAAACACCAGTACCTGAAGGCGTCCTCCACTCACCAGGGTTCAACGTGTGCAGAATAGTTATGTTCATTAAGAAACATGGCTCCTGAATATTAATGAGAAGGGTGTAGTAAGATTTCATTGTTGGGATTAAAAGAGATACAACTTGCGTGCCCTTTATTGGTAGAACTCTGATTCGGCTTTTCCATTTTGTTTTGCTATCACTCCAGGGCAATGAAAACAAATGGATTTTTTTAACAGTAGAAACATTATGGCAATACAAGTGTTGGCATGTCCTTGCACGCTGAATTGTGTTATGTCTTGAACATTCCAGCTATAATCTATTGGCTAAAACAAGCTGCAGAGATGCCCAGTTGTGCAAACTGTATATCCTGCTATCATTAAAGGGAACATAAATCTCCAATGCAAGTGTTGCTTCACTCAGATATTACTAGACTGCGATCCTGAGCAAGTGTCATATAATCAAGGGTCAAAACATACTAGGATCTTAGTCAACTATCATGGATGGATTTTTAAAGCAACACTGTTTACTAATAGTGATGGGCAAATTTGTGCGATTCGCCGCCAGCAAATAAATTTGCGGCAAAAATTCGCTGCGCAAAAACGGACGCCGGCGTCAACAACGGGGGCCGGCGTCAAAAACAGGCGCTCGCGTCAAAAACGAGAAGCCGGCGCCGTTTTGCGAAATTCGCACTTTTTTCGGCGAAGCGAAACGGAGCAAATTCGCCCATCACTATTTACTAGTGATGGGCAAATTTGCGCCGTTTCGCTTCACCGAAAAATTTGCGAATTTCGCGCGTAATTCGCCAAACGGCGAAAAATTTGCGAAACAGCGCCGGCGTCTCGTTTTTGAAGCCAGCGCCCGTTTTTTCGACGCCGGCACCCGTTTTTTCGACGCCGGCAGCCGTTTTTGACGCTGGCGCCCGTTTTTGATGCCGGTGCCTGTTTTTTCGGAAAATTTTTTTTTGACGGTGGCGAATTTTTTCCGCGAATTTTCGCAGGCGTTTCGCAAATTTATTCGCTGGCGGCGAATCACGCAAATTCGCCGTGAATTTGCGCCTGGCGAAATAAATTCGCCCATCACTACTATTTACTAAAGGTGTTCCTGAGCTTCAATAACAATCCTGCCCGCCCTATGGCCACTCAGCTCCCTATTCTAGGGAGGCATTAAATTCCTTTACATTCAGTATTTTTATATACAAATTACAATGCAATATACTTGCCCTTATAATACTTGATTGCAATTAAATATTGTTAAAGAAAATTGTACTAGTGGGGAACATGGAACTGGATTATCTTCTTTGCATTGACATTTTGGAGGCCCATTTATTAAAGGTCAAATGTTTTTTTGTGGTATTGGAACTTTTTGAAACCATGATTTAAACAAATTTTCTCTAAAAATATGAATATCATGAAAGTTATAAAAAGATCTGAACGATGTGCTAAAAAAATATGAATACAGGTATAGGATCCATTATCCAGAAAGTTCCGAATTACGGAAAGGCCGCCTCCCATGGACTCCATTATAATCAAATAATACAAATTTTTTAAAATGATTTCCTTTTTCTCTTTAATAATAAAACAGTACTTTGTACTTGATCCCAACTAAGATATAATTAATCCTTATTGGAAGCAAAACCAGCCTATTGGGTTTATTTCATGTTTACATGATTTTTTAGTAGACTTAAGGTATGAAGAGCTAAATTATTGAAAGACCCGTTATCCGGAAAGCCCCAGATCCCGAGCATTCTGGATAATAGGTCCCATAGCTTACCTATAAAACTGCAGGCAATTGCTAGCGAAAACCCCACCACGAAAATCTGAATAGCTAAAAAAAGGTCAAATACAATTTTTTTTATACAGAAATCTCCCATTTTAAAGAGTTTAAAGAAATAAAAAAAAATTTAGGAGAAAAATACGATTTGTGAAATAAAATAGATATCCAAAAGTTAGTAAATCACCCCCATAGCCCATATACGTAGGATAAACTGCATGTGCAAAATGATGCTTCAATGAGAATGTTGTCTACTAGAACTATATCACTCATCTTGCTCTCATGTGGGAGTATATTGGAATTTGTAGTCTAGCAAAATTTGGGAGAAGTATAGCTGATGAACAGTATTTATCTCCTTTGAACAAGCTTCTAACCTTGAAAATTTGGATCAGTGTTGCTCTAAGACTTGGAATTTGCTAGACAACATCTTCCAGCAAGCCTTAACCTTTTATGATATGTTGGATATGGTTGGTGGTAAAGTCCTTGGTTGAAAAACAAAAATGTTTGAGGGTTAGTGGGCTCACCTCACTTCTGATATTTTATGGGGGCATTGCTGCTTCATTGGAACCCGGTCACAGAGATTCTTTAGCAAAAAATCCCAAAATGCAATACTTCATATTGCATCCTTTCTGAAGAGATGTTCCTTGGGTTGAAGTTTGAGATGCCTACTTTGGAGAGCATGGGGCTCTTATGTAGTATAGGTTTAACTATATGTGCAAGTTGATGTTCCAGTGAGAATAGTGCCTACTAGAACTATGTCCATCATCTTGTTCATATGTTGGTATATATTGAAATATATAGTTCCATAACCAAGAAGTACTGTATGGTTGGTCATCAGTGTTCCAGCCTTGATTTGACTTAGCAAAATATGTTCTTGACCAGTGTTGCTTTAAAATTCCCTTTGTTTCTAGACTATATCATCTTCCTTGCTTTAACCCTTTATAGTATGCTAGAATATGCTATTAGTTGAAGTCCTACTTGTAAATATTGTGTTATAGCAGGTGTATACCCCCTTGAACCTAGCAATTAGTTAGAGAAACCCCCATAGACACATGAGAGACTTACAGTGAGAAAAATACCCTCTGCATTATACAATTTCTCTTATTTGACAGATAATCAAGAATTTATTCAGTTTGTAAAGTCTTAATGATTTGACTTTGTAGTTCCTTGCTTACCTCGTGTTGTGTTCCTAGTTGGGAAGTTGACTGCACTTTTTAATTATTGACTTAAATTACCGAAGCACAGTGTCATTTCTATATAACATTTAACTGCGGCGTAATTACACCTGCAGTAATTATGTGTACCTTCTGTGCAATTAATATATTATGCTGTCTAAGTATTTAAATCTGATGAGACTTACTAATTATGTTTTTGAACCAAAAATGCCTGTCATAGTTATTTATTTATTTTGCATATGGCACTTTGCACCCTGGGTGCACACGCTGAATTGTTTCCAGTGGGAGGGGGAATAGTTGCAAGCTTGGAGTTTTTCCGTATCCACGAAGGAAAGACATAAATAAACCCTAGAAGACAAATGACTGCTACTTGGGTTCATTTATAGCCAGTGTTGTGCAAAGTAACCGTAGCAACCGATCACACACTCGCTTTTCGTTTATAACTTGACTGATTATGAGACTGTTTAAAATTATTTTCGGTTTGGTTGTATGGATCACTGTTCTAGTGTTTGTAAATAAACCACAGTGCATGTATCTTGATGCATAAATTATACAGGTGTGGAACTAAAGCAGCATCCTTTTCAGGCCCCTGCTCCTCAAATTCCCGCTTTACTCCCATTCATTCTCATGTCAATCGTTCCCAAGCCTTTAAAACTCTGTGATTCCTTTGTTCAGGGTTCTGACTTGAGAGAGAGACTTGTCTTTTACCTCAAGTGGTCTCCAGGTCCTGAAATTCCATGATAACACCTGCTGCCTTTGGATGACCTATAACTGTTATTAAAAACTGTAACAGCCCAGGGTATCTTCTGTGGGATCAACTGCAACACCACCACCTTTCTAAAATTTCCCAATAGTTCCTGCATGGGCATAATAATAGTTCAGATCAAAATGGACTCTACTGCACATGTGCTGGGCCATAAAAATTAAAGCATTGTATGCATGTGTTTGTTGTGATGGGGGTTGTAGGAGCTTCCATAGAATATACCACAAGCCATTGTGTTCAATTAAAGAAGAGGAGCACTGGCGTGGGGTCCAAGGTTAGGGATTATATTTCCACGAATTTGGACCCCCCCCCTCCAGTGAAACTGACTTTCCTTATACTTTAATTCTACAAACACAAAATTAACAATAAGGGGCCGATTCACCAAGGGTCGAATATCGAGGGTTAATTAACCCTCGATATTCGACTGGGAATTAAAATCCTTCGACTTCGAATATCGAAGTCAAGGGTTTTACCGCAAATACTTTGATCGAACGATCGAAGGAATAATCGTTCGACCGAACGATTAAATCCCTCGAATCGAACGATTCGAAGGATTTTAATCCAACGATCGAAGGATTATCCTTCGATCAAAAAAACTTAGGCAAGCCTATGGGGACCTTGACCATAGGCTAACATTGAGTTCGGTAGCTTTTAGATGGAGAACTAGGGAGTTTTTTCTTAAAGAGACAGTACTTCGTCTATCGAATGGTCGAATGGTCGAATAGTCGAACGATTTTTAGTTCGAATCCTTCGATTCGAAGTAAAAGTCGTAGTCAAAGGTCAAAGTAGCCCATTCGATGGTCGAAGCAGCCCAAAAAACACTTCGAAATTCGAAGTTTTTTTACTTCAAATCCTTCACTGGAAGTTAGTGAATCGGCCCCTTAGATTTGTGCTCTAAAGAAAATTAAAAGTTGGATAAATCAAAAGCTTTGTGAATGTGAGCTGCTCGCTATTCTGTTTTACTTCTGAAAGTGAAGTTTTAGGGGATTATTTGTTAAAACACAAATGTATCTTATATTTTTATTAAACCAAGCTCAACCAAACTCCCATTCATTATTCTATCATTTTTATCAATTAAATAACTGGGAAAAGTCAGGTCGGGAATTTTTTTTTTCAGTTTTGACTCCTGAAAAGCCAGCATTTTTCAGATATTCGGACAAAACTAAGAACACATTTGGGGCTCATTTATCAACACTGGGCAAATTTGCCCTTGGGCTGTTACCTATAGCAACCAATCAGATTGCTGTATTCATTGTTCTTCTTGCAGCTGGTTTTATAAAGCTAATCACTGATTGGTTGCTATAGGTAACAACCATGGACAAATTTGCACAGTGTTGATAAATGAGCCCCATTATCTTCAAATTGTAAAAGGGACATCTCCCATTGAGTTATACATAACCTAGACAGGTTTGAAATGGTGGATTTTCAAATTCCGACTTTTTGCAGCTTTCGGGTATAATAATCTCTAAAATTTGAGTTTTTATTTTTTCTCGGAAAATTTGAGTTTCCTCCCTAAAAAACTCGAGGTTTAATAAATGGACCCCTTGGAATTGCTGAGGATGTGACTTTTGAGAACCATTTATTCTATTAGAAGCCATTGCTGATGCAGAAGGCAAGTAGATCTATGAGGATACTGTTCATTCATGTGAAATTCCTCCAATGCCAATATGGGTTATATAATCCACTCTTAACCTCAGATTCCCTTCAGTACTTTTAATGGAGACTAGTTATGGGCAAATAAATTCGGCAGGCGCAAATTCTCTCTACGAATTTCCATGTTTCGCTGGCAGCGAATACATTTGTAAAACTGCAGCGAAAATCACTGATTGGTTGCTATAGGTAACAACCATGGACAAATTTGCACAGTGTTGATAAATGAGCCCCATTATCTTCAGATTGTAAAAGGGACATCTCCCATTGAGTTATACATAACCTAGACAGGTTTGAAATGGTGGATTTTCAAATTCCGACTTTTTGCAGCTTTCGGGTATAATAATCTCTAAAATTTGAGTTTTTATTTTTTCTCTGAAAATTTGAGTTTCCCCCCTAAAAAACTCGAGGTTTAATAAATGGACCCCTTGGAGTTGCCGAGGATGTGACTTTTGAGAACCATTTATTCCATTTTTTAGAAGCCATTGCTGATGCAGAAGGCAAGTAGATCTATGAGGATACTGTTCATTCATGTGACATTCCTCCAATGCCAATATGGGTTATATAATCCACTCTTAACCTCAGATTCCCTTCAGTACTTTTAATGGAGACTAGTTATGGGCGAATAAATTCGGCAGGCGCAAATCCTCTCTACGAATTTCCATGTTTCGCTGGCAGCGAATACATTTGTAAAACTGCAGCGAAAATTCACCTGTGAAAAATCTGCCGCGTCAAAATAATTTTTGCTTCCATTGACTTCAACGTGTTTAGCTAATTTTTCGCCATTTCATGAAAGACAGATTCGCCCGTCACTAATGGAGACCTTAAACTTCCATTATACTTTTCCATGGTACTGCACATGTTTTTCTGTCTAAATGCTGGTGCACTACTACCAGATAGAGCTAGCATCTTCTTAATTTATTATCTTGATTACGTAGTTGCATAGTCCATTTGGGTTCAACCCTTCTAAATGATCGATGAGGCTGACCCAATTGCAGCAGGTGCATCAGTAGACACAATTTCTTCCAATTTTTTGTAAAAATGCAAAGCACAATTGCATTCATTGATGCACCTTTTGTAATTGGGTCAGCCTCGTCAACCCTTGTGGCCACAATTCTGGAGAATTCAGAAGATCAGTGGATAAATGGATGGCATCCTTTCAAAATGAAATTTGCACATGATTCTTGAGATGCAAAGGTGCTGCTCCCATTGATGCAGGGTGCAGTGGGAACCCAGGAGCTACCGTCTGGTCCAGAGGTGGTGGTAGCGTTAGGGTTCCCCTGAGTAAATAGGAACAGGGGGCAGGAGGAAATCAGCAGCACCAAGTGCAACTATCTGGACGTACAAGAGCCGCCTATTGATGCCAATTGCCTTTAATGAATGGTATTTTCATTGAACTGACAGTAGGGAAATTTGAGCAACTGCAACTATGGTGCAGTAAGTAAGTGACCCCTAAAGTTTCTTTAAAGACACAGTGCTTCATAATCATTACCTTCTGAGTTTTGAACTGTACCATTAAGAATATATTTTAGGAATACAATCAATGACATATAAAATATACAATCTGCAGCTCGGCACAAAGTTCCAAGGTTGCCCTAAAGCCGAAGGCTGCAGTGAATTATGACCCTTTGCTTTTGTGCTATAAACATGAAACTATCCTTTCCTCCTACAGTTATTTTTGGCCTGAAGCACAAATTATAGTGTTTTACTAAATAGTTTTTGATATTTTTGTGCCACTATTAATAACCCGAACTCACAACTGTTCATTGCTTTGTAGACAAATTTTCTGCAAACGTTCAGACCTTTTCAAAGCAGCAATGAAGTATATTTTACAGCATCTGTAATCCCAGATATGAAATCAAAGAAATGGCAAATGGTGCTTTTTAAATATGGTTCCCCAGACGGTCTAAGTGTGTGGATTCTGGTAAGGCATGTGATTTGGGACAGATGGCAATCCAAGTGAGCCCGATCAAGCTGAAAAAGTGACCATTTATAAAATTCTTAAAACTCATTTCGGTAGTTGTTAAATCAAAGCACTGGGTTCCCTGAGGTTGGTCTGCACTTTGTGGATAAATATCTCTCATTTAATACAGTCTCATCATATAGATGTGAATATATTGGTCAAGGAACAATAATCTATATTGGCTTAAAATTCTGTGAGCAAACAAATACTGTATATTATATTGATTATTTCAGTCTAATTTTATTAGGATTTTATATCTCTGCATAATTATACGTCGAGCAATATAGTACAAAAGTTTTCATCTGACCTAGTAATCTATAGCAACCAATCAGCAGGAAGCAATGGCTAACCATTTGTTTGAAAGAGAAAAATTGTTATCTTGCATGTGCCAGTACTTTTACCCTACGGGGGTTAGTTATCAAAGTCCAAATTGATGTCAATATTTCCTGAAAAAAACTCCGACCAAATCCGCACGTTTTTTGGGGCTTATTTATTAATACACTTTTCCGAAAATTTTGTTTGCGGGGAAAAATCTGAAAAAATCCTGAAAAATCAAATTTTCATGTTTTTTTCTGATTTTTCACCCGAAAACTTCGAGGTATTGCCAAAAACTAAGCGCACATCAAAAAATCATTGGGACTTCTCCCATTGATTTATGTGCAACCTTGATAGGTCTGAGATGCTGGATTTTCTAATTCTGACTTTTCCATCCACTGGGTTTAATAAATTCCGAAAAATTTGTGATTTTGTTAAAAGTCAGATTTTATATTAAAAAAATCATGAATTTTTCGTGATTTTTGCATTCAGTGTTTAGTAAATAACCCCCAACTCAGTGGTTGGAGTGTGGTGCAATCTCTTTGCATCACATCATTACCCCACCTATTAGTGTCAATGTCTACTCCTAAATGTCACTGCCCTGCCCCTAAATGCCACCACCCCCACACATAGGGGCCCATTTACTTAGTTCGAGTGAAGGAATAGAGGAAGAAAAGTTTGAATTTCAAATGGTCGACTATGGGTACTTCGACCATCAAATGGGCTACTTCGACCTTCGACTACGACCTTTGACTTTGAATCGAACGATTCAAACTAAAAATGGTTCGACTATTCGACCATTCAACCATTTGATAGTCGAAGTACTGTCTCTTTAAAAAATTCTTCGACCCCCTAGTTCGCCACCTAAAACCTACCGAGGCCAATGTTAGCCTATGGGGAAGGTCCCCATAGGCTTCCTAACAATTTCCTGATCGAAGGAATATCCTTCGATCGATGGATTAAAATCCTTCAAATCGTTCAATTTGAAAGAATTAATCATTCGATTGAACGATTATTCCTTCGATTGCAAGATCCTTCGACTTCGGTATTCAAATATCGAGGTTTAATTAACCCTTGATATTCAACCCTAGGTAAGTGTGCCCCATAATATCATCTGTCTCACCCCTGTGACTGCCCAGATTATAGCATACCTCCTAACATTTCAAAAATAGAATGACAGACAAAAGAATTTGCCAAGCATAGCACGTCAAGTTTTTGACCATCCCCACTTTCTGACTATGTCCTGACTTGAACAGCCATTAACCAAAACAAACACGCCAGTGTAATTACTACAGAAAGTAAATAATGAGCATATTAACCCCAGATGTGCCATTATAACCACTTAATAAAATGGATAACCGGCATATTAACAACATATGTGCAAGTTTAGTCACTAAATAAAATGGATAATGTGAATATTAACCTTAGAAATGCAAGTATAATCACTACTATGGATAATCAACATATTATCTCCAGACATGCCAGTAAAATTACGGTAGAAATAGCCAACGAGCACTCCATAAACGTCAGGCAAGTAAGATCACTGAAAAATGGTCAATGTAAACTTCTTGTCTGTTAGGAACCTTAGAAGCCGTGGGTATACTCAGATGCACAGGGCACCCCTGTGGATTCTGGTGCTCACGGATGCCCTTTTGGGGTCCAGGCTTTCTGCTGCGGAACCTACAAGGAGTAGTGTGTAAAAATACTAAATCCAAAATGAGGTACCAGCTAGGATTAAGCTGGCCATAGACGCAGAGATACGATCGTACAAATCATCGAACGATCAGACTTCCCCATCTCCCGACCTGCCACTAACCATTCCGATCAAATAAAGTAGAGAAGAACAGATGAGCCGATGTTCTGCCCCTGACAGCAATCGTGCGAAAGTTATGTCCGACAAAAGTTGGTGACAGTCTCCCTCTGAAAATCGTACGAACGGCAATACACGCAGAGATATTATCGCCAGCCGACAGAAATCTTTTAACCTGTCCGATCGACCAAACGACCGATCTCTGCCGGACGAAAAATTTCAGGACTCTCCACACACGGTCTGAAAATCGTACGAATCCTCGATTCGTATGATCAGATCTTTGCGTCTATGGCCAGCTTTAGGCAAAATGTAGTCGAAGATCAATAATCAGTCAGAAACCAGAAATTCATTCACAGTATAAACGCTTCGGCAGGATCTGTAAACAGAAGCCAGTTTGAGTACTGTCAGAATGGAGAATTCCCCTTTTAAAGGCAATTTGGCACCAAGATTTCAAATTTTGTGCCGAATGATGACGTAATGATTTAATGATTCTCGATTCTCGCCAGCTGACGCCATTGTCAATTCCCTGCTGACATCACCCCCCCTGTGGGTGGGAGGTAGCGGTGAGTGTCAGAGGATGGTGGCAAGAGTGGCACAGGGGAACGAATCCAGACTAGAGGTTGGCAGAAGACCCTTTAACAGGCACCTGTCCCACATTGTTGTGCCCTAGGCAGGTGCCTCTTCTGCCTACCCTTAGTTCCAGCCCTATCACCTACACTTGCACAAGGACTACCAATATTACATTTTGATTCTATCGTAATTAGGTTATTTTGCCCCAAAACAAAGCCTCTCAAATAAGTCTTACAATTTACAGTTTAACCAACTGTCTAATGAACATTATAAAAATCTTTGCGCATTTTCATCCAGTTTACATCTCTAATTAGTTGCCACCCTAAGTGGGCTGATGGCTTTCAGCAACTGGGGGAAGAGAGATTTATAGGGTTGTATTGCTTTGAATTTTCTTCTCTGTACAGAGAGTTTAGATCTAGCATCTGTCTGTATTTATTATCTACCAACATAAACAAATAAATGACTTGCTGAGAACTGTCTTTAACTCATCAAGTCATACTAAGGGGCACATTTACTTAGGGTCGAATATCGAGGGTTAATTAACCCTCGATATTCGACTGCCGAATTAAAATCCTTCGACTTCGAATATCGAAGTCGAAGGATTGTGCGCAATTCATTTGATCAAATGATCGAAGGAATAATCGTTTGATTGAACAAAGGATTTTAATCCATCGATCGAAGGATTATCCTTCGATCTGAAAGGTGTTAGCAAGCCTATGGGGACCTTCCCCATAGGCTAACATTGGCCTCTGTAGGTTTTAGGTGGCGAACTAGGGGGGTCGAAGAAACTTTTAAAGCAACAGTACTTCAATTATCGAATGGTTGAATATTCGGACGATTTTTACTTCGAATAGTTCGATTCGAAGTCGAAAGTTGTAGTCGAAGGTCGAAGTAGCCAATTCGATGGTCAAAGTATTTGAAAATTGAATTTTTTTTCCTCTATTTTCCTCTATTCCTTCACTCGAGCTTAGTGAATGGGCCCCTAAATAATTCGTAACTGTACTGTCTTCTTCAAGCCAACAAAACAACATAAAGGGATTTGCTCTTCAAATTAAATACCTGTATCTTCTTAATGATGTATCTATTAACCTGATCACATCTCCAGTACAGGTTTCACATTATTTCAATAACACTATTTATGTACAAGAGTCGTCATTATGATTTCTACTTACAAACAAATGAAAAATCAATCATAGATGTTAATGAAAAAGTGACCTCTAGTGGCTAAATAAGCTCTACCATGGGCGTGGCTTTTAAATAAGGCATAGACCTTTGCTAATAGTTGCTTCACTTAAATGTTGCTTTTTTTAAATGGAATACTCCAGAATATTATTAGCAAGGGTTAAAGCATGATAAGGGGGTGTGGTCTAAGAATTTCTACAATGTCATTTTCCAGACTGATGCAAAATAAGCCTGTTGTGTTCTTCTCTTGGGTCTCTTGTCTTGGTTTCATACAATGGAGGTTGTAACCCTTTTCTAAAACTGATTAAAACTGTGCTTTCTAAGCTATACCATATTGTAATGGCTGCCTAAATGCTGTCTGGATTGGCCCATTGCATGGCTGAAATACAGTCCTGACCTCCCCAGAAGTCAGTGTAGGGTTTGTTCACTTGTCCAGCAATGACTATGGCCAATGATGTCACTAGGCCAGGCTTGATTATGTCAGGGCCATTGGGTCAGAGAGCCAAGGACAGGCTTAGGTGCACACTAGATTCCATGATTCCCATATGTGCACACTACTGAATGGAACAGAAATAGTATTTTAAAGGTCCATTGATGTCAATTACTTGGCCAGTTAATTGTTCAACCATAGGTCAAGCTGTCTGTGGAAGCCTTCCTGTTATTTATTCCTGAATCCGAACATTACTTGTTTATGGACTCCATCTTGCTCCCAGCCTGCACCATACCCTGACAATGTGACAATTTAACTCTTGCATGCCTTGCTCAAAACTTTACCTTGCCATTGTCAGTCAACCTTGTCTGTGTCAGTACCTACCAATACCATCCTTGCAACAGGATCTTGACAAACTGGCAGTCTGGGCGGCTAAGTGGCAGACGAGATTCAATGTTGATAAATGTAATGACATGCACCTGGGATGTAAAAATATCCAATCCACTTATATCCTTAATGGGATCATATAATAATCTCTTTAATGCTTTATTTACTGGTAGGTCCTTCCAGCTGACACAAGGTCACCCATTAGAAGAAAAGAGGTTCCACCTTAATATTCTTAAGGGGTTTGTTACAGTGGTTTTTTTTGCCTTGCTCTGTATCAACTAACAATTAGGCAGGTTATTTATAGACTTAAAAGGTTGAACATAATGAGTGTGTGTTTCTTTTCAACCTAACTTCTGCCTTGCTTTGTTACTGCCTATTCTGCAATAATACTGGTTTCTGTTTTCAATAACCTGATGTCCCAGTGTAGCTTCTTCCTTTGTCTTCACTAAACTTCTATCATCCCATGTTGGTACAATTGGGCCCCATGTTCCTCACAGTCAGGGTGCTTCCATAGGAGCAATAACCCATCTTCCAGCACTTCATGAACAGTATGGGGCTGTATATTCTGGCTGCCAAAGCTACAAAAGACATCTTGACCAAAGTGTCATCTCATGACATCAATGGCACACCCTGGGAAAGGAGCTTCTGTATGAGTTACACAATGTCCTTTGAACATCATACTAACTGCAACTAGATCTATTGACCTTTTTAAGAGGATTTGTATTTTAAAGACATTTGTATTACTCTTTCAGGCTCTCAAATGACAGTTTGGGTCAACTGCTAATTAGCTGATTCTAAAAAACATAATTACTCCTAAAAAAGTTTATAACAGATGGTAAACATTAATCAGACTAAAACACAACACACAAAGAAAAGAAACCTATGGACGGGAAGCACTTGAAGTATATTTGGGAATTCTAGCAGAGCCTAAATTGATTGTCAGAGCAACAAAGCCAACTTGAACTCCATTTTGAATGCACTGACCCTAATATCATCACATTATCTCATGAAAAGTCTACTGACTGAAATTTTTTGTCTTTTTGTGTTTCCTTTCACTTACCCGTTGCGTATTTCTCATTTCTTTTTCTTCAGAAACAAAGAGAAAGCAATAAAAAAAACAATGAATGTACCGAAATAAAAAACAAAAACAATGAATGTACTGAAATTTAAGACAGAAACCACTAGGCAGCTCAGGGGTTCTAAAGGATATCTGGGGTACATATCTCATAACTGCTAAATGGAAAATTATTCATTCATGAATTATTATTTGTTGCACTGGGAGAAAAATATTTGCACAAGGAATCTAGCAGCAGAAAATTAACTTGGAGAAACTGAAAATTGTTGCAGAGACAAAAAAAGCCCCAAGAAAAAACACCAATCGACTTTAATGCATTTGGAGCATTTTCTGATGCCTATTGACTTTAATGCGCTCTGTGAATTTTTCACAGATTCACTCATCACTAGAGTAGATACTAGTAGAATTATGGAAAATGGAGGCCAGTAGAGTTGCATTGAGTATGAACAGTGTCTGTCAAATTAGGGGCAGGTCTTAATCTTAGTTACACTGAGATTTGGGGTAAGTGCTTATTTGTGCCATGGGTACCCCTGGAACTATAGCAGGATGACTGTTACCCCAATGTTTCTATATATCTGTAACCATGTTATGAGCTAAGGGGGCCCAGTCTGAAGGTCAGTTAGTGGGAGATTTGGGGTGAGTGTTTATTTGAACCCTGGGTACCCCTGGAACTATAGCAGGGTGACTGTTACCCCAATGTTTCTATATATCTGTAACCTTGTTATGAGCTAAGGGGGCCCAGTCTGAAGGTCAGATAGGGGGAGATATGGGGTGAGTGTTTATTTGTACCCTGGGTACCCCTGGAACTATAGCAGGGTGACTGTTACCCCAATGTTTCTATATATCTGTAACCTTGTTATGAGCTAAGGGGACCCAGTCTGAAGGTCAGTTAGGGGGAGATTTGGAGTGAGTGCTTATTTGTACCCTGGGTACCCCTGGAACTATAGCAGGGTGACACCCCAATGTTTCTATATATCTGTAACCTTGTTATGAGCTAAGGGGGCCCAGTCTGAAGGTCAGTTAGGGGGAGATTTGGGGTGAGTGCTTATTTGTACCCTGAGTACCCCTGGAACTATAGCAGGGTGACTGTTACCCCAATGTTTATATATATCTGTAACCTTGTTATGAGCTAAGGGGACCCAGTCTGAAGGTCAGTTAGGGGGAGATTTGGAGTGAGTGCTTATTTGTACCCTGAGTACCCCTGGAACTATAGCAGGGTGACACCCCAATGTTTCTATATATCTGTAACCTTGTTATGAGCTAAGGGGGCCCAGTCTGAAGGTCAGTTAGGGGGAGATTTGGGGTGAGTGTTTATTTGTGCCCTGGGTACCCCTGTAACTATAGCAGGGTGACACCCCAATGTTTCTATATATCTGTAACCTTGTTATGAGCTAAGGGGGCCCAGTCTGAAGGCCAGTTAGGGGGAGATTTGGGGTGAGTGCTTATTTGTGCCCTGGGTACCCCTGGAACTATAGCAGGGTGACACCCCAATGTTTCTATGTATCTGTAACCTTGTTATGAGCTAAGGGGGCCCAGTCTGAAGCTGTGAGTGCTTATTTGTGCCCTGGGTACCCCAGGAACTATAGCATAGTGATTGTTACCCCGGAGGCCAGTTAGAGTAAAATTTTTGGGTAAGTGCTTATTTGTGCCCTGAGTATCCATGGGACTATTGAAGCATGATTTACACAGAGGGTACTATAAATGTGGATTACTGCTGCCTGGTTGCTATAGGTTACTAGAGAATGCCAAGTGTTATCTCTCTTAATACATACTGTAAATATAATTCATCTAAATATGTATAAAGCTATAACTAAAAGCATTGTGGGATACAGTCTCACTGATGCTCTTTACTGATATTGAGAATCCTTTACATCTCAGTTTTCCTAGACTGTACTCATTATTAAGACTTTTTTTTTTTGGTGTCCAGACAGTTTGCTACTTGGCTCCTATGTGTCGAAGATTCTTTAAATGATCCTGGTTTTATTGGTTTAATGTAGCTACTTTAAAACTGGACTGGTTTGTATCACTTTTTAATCACTAACATCTGAGTGTTCTTCTAGTTGCTAAGTCTTATTCCAAAGGTGAAATATGTGTGTTTAATTTAACTTGTAAAGCCCAGAGTATTCGCCTAACACATTGACATCAATGAGCATTTTTTGGTGTGACAATTTTTCAGTGCAACTTTTTTTTTTTACTATACATAGAGTCTATGGACGTTTTTTTCTGTGTGAAACGAGACTGCATATTTCGATCATCCCACTGGCAGTGGGAGACAGAGATAGAGATAATTTGTTCTAATATTCTAAATTCTAGAGGAAGGATCAATCCAACTTGTGACACAATGTCAAGAGTGAAAAGAATATGCAGAGAATTTGAAATATTGCTGCAGGAAAGGAAAATGAGGGTCCCTCATACAATAGTGCAGAACATCTTAACCACATTATCCCCATGACAATCTCCTCTGAGTCAGTTTGTAAAACATAATAAACATCTTAAGTACCAGCTTTCTCTTATGACTGATAACTGAAGGTAGACTAGTCTACAAAATCTTTTCAGGAAACAGTGATTATCCCCATAGAGCATTGGGGGTGTTATTTCCAAGAACAAATTAACAGAACAGTCGTTTATTGCAGTATATGCCAACTGGTGAAAATTTTGAGTCAAAATATCGTAAATTTAGGAGGTTACTTACTAAACCTCAAATTTATCTGGTCTGGCTTTTTGTGGAAAAAAACTCTCAAATTCTTGAGCTTTAATATACCCTGATGCTGAAAAAAGACATATTCCAAAAAAACACTCAGACCTGTTGAGGTCCTGTATAAGTCAATGGGAGAGGCACCTATATCAATTTGAAGTTATCTTTGTTTGCACTGGGTTTAGCCCAAAAATCCCAAAAATTTGGACAAAAACTAGAAAAAAATATAGCGATTCCGGAAAAAAGTCAGAAAAAAATGGTGATCCTAGTTTTTGCTCTATTTTATAATTTTTTCCTTGATCCAATTAATTTGTAATAAATAAGGTCAATTGGGCATTGGAGTAAATAATCCTTTTAAAGTATGCAATTTCAAAAATGTTTATAAAGGTGACTTTTTTATATTTTGGAGAGAAATACTAAAATATGTGTTTACCTTTTCAAATATACTATTTAAGGCACCAATGTCTAAGTGTTACACTAATTAAAAGTCAAGATCTTGTTTTATTCTCAAATTTTCTCAAGTCTATCACTTGAGTTTTCTGAACTAGAATTGTCAAGATTTATCAATTGAAAAAAAAAACCTGAAATGAAAAAATGCAGCAACTGGAACCTAGTGAGGGATGTGTGCTTTCAATGTTCAAAGTGATGTTAGTTTTCACATCTTAACAGTTGAATTTGTAGGTTGTGATTATTTTTCCTCTAAGTAATGTAATTCACTTTTTTCGAGTTGCATTTAATTGAAAAAAGTCTAATTAGAAAATGTATAAATCTGTCTCTAAAAATCAAACAAAAAAATATTTAATATTACAATTTTGTCACAATAAGTTTTTTTCCTTTAGTGACTTTTAGTTAGTGAATATGATTAGGAAATATTTAAGAAGAAAAAATGCACAAAAGCACATGGCCAACTTTACACAGTGATACCAATGAAGTACTTTCTTATCTTCATCTATCAATTTGAGGGGCAAACTTTTTGCTAAGCTCCATCCATACAACTTAAATTTATCTTCCATGCTCCTGACTATATTATATACAGATTTGAAATATAGCCCTGGGTCATGATTATGGCTGAATTTTTACTTATTTTTCTTTCTACAGTATCTGTCAGCTTTCGTGAAAGTTCTCATACTCTAGTCTATAAGGAAAAAGTCAGATTGTTTTGTATAGGTTTGAGTAGAATATCTTCACCATGGATAACTAATGTTGAACTTAATGAAATTTATCTTACTTTCTTTAGGTGAGTGCTAAGGGAATGTTGGTTACTTTGTCTTTCTAAAGTACACTTAGCAATTAACAAAGACTAAACTATTAAGTTTTTCCAGAAGAGGCAAATAGACACCACCTTTCAGGAAGTGTGGAGAAACTCACTTCCTTTATATTGCTGCTTGGTTGAGGTGTAGGTTTTTGGTTCCCTGTCTAAGGTAATGCCTTTCTCCTACTAATCTATGGCTTGTGGCTTATGTTCCAGAAAGAGAAGTCAATAGTTGTCAACTTTAGAATGGATGCAGTGAGGACCATAGACAGGATAAGCTTCATATAAAGACTAATATAATGATGGTCATGGTGGAGACTTTAACCCATTGGCAAATGGAAAGGACAGGGCTGGCCTGTCCCCTGCATTTAGTAAATGGCCCCTGTGGGTGTTTATAGCTGATGGTCAATGCTACAATGCTTAGCCTCAGTGCTGCAATTTCTTTCTTTGATGTACAAATTGTAGCTAAATATTGGTTCTAGTGCTCATTTAGCTCTGGCTTTTTCTCATAAGAGTTCATAAATTAAGGGTAAGTGCAACATAAGGGTTCATTTTACCCCAGGAAGAACTGCAAGAGAACCAAGGGGCTCAAGAGAACACCCAACAGGCAATAGTGCCCCATAATCGTTTTAACTTCTTTAAGGTATAGAGTGAAATGTTGGAAATATCTTACAATAAAATCATTATAATGCATTACTCCTGCCTACTCTCACAACTAGCACACGCTCTATTACTAAGATACCGTAATTGCACTGAAAAGCTAAGTAAGAAGCAATTAACTTGATACCTTATAATTTCATCATTTCTAAAGCAACGCACAATTTATAATTGTTCTTTAACCTTTTTAATTTTCATATTTACACTAATTACCCCTTTGTCTGATAAAAATACATATGAAAACTTTTTAAACAGCTAAAAACTCAAACCAATTTGCTTTATTTCCCTCTTCATCTGTGTTTGAGACTAGCGTGGCGCTTCAACTCCCATAAGACACGGTCAACATGAGAGAAAGCTTTGCCATTAACTATTTAGCAAAATGTCCTTATCTAATAAAAACTTCTATGATTTGGGTATTAAATGTATTTCAGTGAAGTAAAAAACCTGTGATCATATGAAATATATTACAATTAGCAAACCTGTTACATTTCACCATTTGGGATTGGTGAGAAGAACCATTCATCTGATTCAGTCGACACCAGAGATGGTAGGGTAGGTTGACATCAAGAAGAGAGATCAATTGAGGGGTAATGTTTGGCTAAATACTTCTCCCTCTTTTACTGAATTTTCCTGACCTAGAAGTAACTCTTAGAGAGGAGTCCCCAGCTTCCACTAAGGGCAGATCAACTAAGCAGCTCTACCCAAAAAGTCCTATAAACAATTGGGCCTAGTTGACATCCACAACTTACATCCATAGGCATGTTCAATAGACTGCAACACAACAATGTTATTGTAACCCACACCACTGGTCGCCCACATCTTCTTACCACTGGGTGCACTGATTGACCCTCTTTATCAATCATGCCTTGCCCCTTCCCATTGGTCCCTTGCCCTTTAAATAGCTCCCTCTCCAACTTCTCTTTGTCCGAGCTGGCTTCTGTGTTCCTGCCTAAGCCTTTTTTTGATTGCTGTTCTGGTTTTTGACTCCTGCCTGTATATTGACCTGACTACGATTTTGCCTTCTCCTTGTCTGTACCATGTGTATCTCTGAAGTGTTTATGTTCCCTGCTGATCCAGCCACAGAAAGTTCTCCCTGGGATTCCAATTAACTGCAGAATTTCTGTTTAGGACAGGGGAATATATATGCTGGAATAATTTTATGGTATCTTATTTTACAAAGTAAGTGATGTGCGTGCCAGGTCGATACCCATGGCACCCACAAGTTTACCTTCAAGTCAGGTGGGTTCAGACCAACGTCCATACTCAGTTTGCAGGTCGCAACCATGAGCTTCCTGTGCTGACCTCTTCTTGCATCATGTCTAATTATACATTCCCCTTTTGTGATGTCAGAGATGAGCAGGTCAGGCGCAGACCAATAAAAAAAGCATTTGTTAATGTAGCATTTCTAGTGCCGACTTTATTCAAATTTGTGGCAAATTTGCGCGATTCTCGAAAACAGCCACGAAAATTCACTGGCGTAAAAAAAAAAAATGGCACCGGCGTCCAAAAATGGACGCCGGCTTAAAAAAACGGGCATCAGCGTCAAAAAACGGGCGCCGGCGTCAAAAAAACAGATGCCGGCGTCAAAAACCAGCTGCTGAGACGGTGCAAATTCGCCCATCACTAAGCATTTGGACCCAATTAGAGCCTTGCATATACTGCCTGCCATACAGGTAGGGCTGCCTTGCGTTTGCCAGTGCTATGCTTTGCCCGTAGCTTCAGATTTTCAATCTTGCTCTAGGTGAAGGTGCACTTTTTTGGGCGTTAGTGATCTAGCACTTGCATCTTGAGTTACAGTAACAGAACCTTTATATACTGTATGTTAAACAAATATAAAATGGGAAAAACATGCAATATTGTCCCTTTAAGAGGAAACCTATATTTTTGAATATTTTCCCTCATTTAGACAAAAAATTATACAAAACATTGTATTCTGTAATACCTGCATGCCTCAAAGACTGGTACAGCCAAGAAGAACATTATTAATAGTGTGTGGGGCTGAAGCTCTGGAAGAAATGATTTCCTTAGTTATTTTGAGAGTTGTTTTGTTAAGACTTTCCCAATTCCTCCTCCTCTTTGCTGTTTCAGAACATGTCCATGTTTTTCAAACGCCTACTGTTTTCGGGATTCCCTTATTAAGGATTTTCATTCCATCTGGATCTTGACAAAATCTTAGCTAGGGAGCCGGCGAGTTTAGCTCTTAGCTATAATTACTGCACGAAGCTCAACAGCCTAATCAGATAGGCAGAAATGGCAAAAATAAGAGAAAAGATGGTGTGAAAAGCAGGTTAAATATGCCTAATTGCAGCGGTGGGTCCCAGTGATTTCAGCATGGCACCAACTGTCAAATCCACCCCTGCCTTCTCCCAGCTCTTTCACTAAGTGCAGTGGACAGCAAGCTGACAGCTCTGGGTGCCACAATGGTTGTGCCTCTAGGGGATTATTCTACGGAGGAGGAACTGTGGCAAGTTCAAGTGATAAAAACTTGTGTTTCTGTTTTAACCGTGAAGGTAGAAATTTATAACAAGCAGCTTGTCTGTCACACGGCAGTTTTTAATTATTGACAATGTGCAAATTTAGTAGCGTCACCTCCAAGAATGACAGAAACAATGAGGAACTCAAGGTGCATGTGGAATTATTCACATATTTAGATATTTCTACTAATAATAGTAGTCTGCATGGTTTATGGATGTCTAGGTAGGTTGCTGTATAATAGACTGATATTTAGGGTTGGAGGTGTCCCATATAGGCTACCGTATGGTTTGCTATGCATTTGCTAAGCTGCTTTATTAGCTGTAATTAGAGTTTGGTTGGTAGAAGTTGACTAAATTCACATTGGTAACTTTAAAGTATATCATATGATATAACTAATACTCATTGTCAAGTTATAACCTCCATTACCTTGTGAAAGCTGTGTCTTCAGAAAGAAGCCCCCTGAAGCAAGATGGCAGAAGAGGACAGGGAACATGGGTCACGGGTTAGGTGGGGTGATACCGGATGAACAGACAACGAACAAGACAAAGAACATGTTCCAAACTAGAAACTCTCCAGAAAGAAGAATTGGTGCAGATTCAACAACCCCTCAGCCCTCAAGGTGATGGGAACTCAATGTATCTACAAGGGCCACATAAAAGAAGTAAAAAAAACCCTCTTTTTATAGGACATCATCTCTGTAGGCTTACGTGTTTCATGCTCACCTCAGTTTGGAGGTGGTGGTAGCAGACATATGGGCAAATTAATGAGACCAATATGTATGGAGGAAGAGTTGTTGTGTGGGGCGTTAGGTTAATGGAGAGGGGATTTAGAGTATGCTACTGTAGGTCAATTAATTATATTATTCATTTTAAGACAAAATTATGGCAGCTATGGCGGTTGTCCTGGGAAGCAGTTGAGTCAAGGTTGTAATTGTTATGTGTGAGGCATTAGTTTTGGAGGTAACGCAGCTAAATTGGCCACATGAGATCTCAGCATTAAGCAAATGTTCCCTGAATCATCAGCAGGCAATGTCTACATCACGCCCAATGTTTACTTTTAATTACAGAGCCGCCGGGCAAACCTCTGAGGTTACTGACTTCCAGACTAATCAACGCCGCCCCACGTTGACGGATAGAGTTCATCGTGTGCCCTTCTAGGCCGTGTGACTTAAATTGATGAAGGAATGTTAGCCACCCCGGTGGGCATCCTCGTCTCCAGAAACAAGGCTATAGGTCACAACTGTCCATATACAAGTGGCACTGAGGAAGAGAGATGATGGCTTCCACATTGAAAGAGGATATTTCAGCCTTTTGATGATTTATTACCAGGGCATAAAGATACATTGTAGCTGGCTGTACCATTCATCATTCCCTTTATATATCACTGTGAAGGAAACATCTTTGAACCAAAGAAGGACACGTCCCTTTCTGGGCATCTAATGAATTGTGATATTTTTGCCTGTAATTCCTAAATGACCTTGCTTCAGCTACACATTTCCAGTAATTTAACAGGTTAGAAAGCTTGTGGCATTTTTTACTTCATTCTTTATAAATGAAAGGAAGTTTGGAAACCAGCTACACGTTAAGTGAAGTATTCAACTGGCACCTCTGTTATTGTATTGTGTTAAAGTGTTGTTTAGTTTTAAAGTAAGAAACTAGAGATTGGGGGTACCTAACAACTTCGAACCCCTTAGTGATTCTACCTTTCATTCTCCTTCAAAGTCATGGGGCTTGGCTTTAAAGGACTCAATAACATTTTGTTCAAATTTCAATATTCAAATTAGGATTTAGTCCAGTGTTCAACCCAATCTTTTGTGGAGTAACTTATGTTTGACCACACCCCTACCCACAAATACAGTAAACCAAGGGTTGTTGTAGACACACTGCCTCTTGGCAACCATAAATATTTTATACCTCATCCTATGTTTTATGTATGGATCAGATCAGACAAAATGTAACTAAGTACCATATGAATTCTAGATGAGCAACCTTGAATGTATCTGTAGCATGTTGACTCTAAGGGGGTTATTTACTAAACTCCGAATGCAAAAATCACGAAAAATGTGTGATTTTTTTTTTATAAAAATGGACTTTTAAAAAAATCACAATTTTTTTTGGAATTTATTAATAGTGATGGGAGAATTTATTCGCCAGGCGCGAATTCGCGGCGAATTTGCGTGATTCGCCGCCAGTGAAATTCGCGGCGCAAATTCGCCCATCACTATTTATTAAACCCTGGGATGGAAAAGTCCTAATAAGAAAATTCATCATCTCAGAACTGTCGAGGTTGCATATAAGTCAATGGGAGAAGGCCCAATGGTTTTTTGATGTCTGCTGGGTTTCGTGCAATACCCCGAAGTTTTTGACCAAAAATCAGAGTTCTCGGGTGAAAAATCCCAAAAAATAAAAAAAAACACGAAAATTTGATTTTTTTTTGCAAAGTACATTTTCAGGAAAATGTAAAAAATAAGCGTAAAAAAACCTGAGCAGATTTGATTGGAGTTTGCAGTAGAAAATAAATTCTGACTTTGATAAATAACCCCCTTGCTTGTTTTGAAGCCAAAGTCTCTTTCTGAATCTTCTGAAACTTCTTATCTGTCTCTATCCAATTTCTTCCATGTTTCAGTTTCTTGCTTACCCTATTCTCTAGTTCCCTGACAAAGTCTTACATGTGTAATCTTGCTTTGATGCATGTTGTTCTTACACAGAGGTGAGACTAAGAGACTCCATTTACACTGAGAATTCTATATTCTTCCTTTGTCACATGTCCTCGGAATCAGCACCAGAGGGGGGTAACAGTTAAGCCATAATTACTTAGGATTCATCAGCATAATGAAGGCTAATTGATATTCAACTCTGATATTCAAAGAACAAAATTATGTTAATCCTCTTACATGAAAATAATTACTCTAATAAGTCTCTAATATACTGTCTGATTCAAATGAAGGCTACTTAGGTAGATTGATTATAATGCAGGAATTTGTATTTATGGATCCACAAGTGTATGAAACTGTAACTCAGATTTCTTTAGCTAACTGGGCAACTTCCCAGCAGTGATGAAATGTTAGAGGAAAGAGGCCAAAATATTTCCATGTAATAAGAGTCGAGTACAATGTGCGCTGGTAGGTGTCTCCAGAGGTAAGTAAATGCAAGGGCTTTCCAGTTGCAAGTGCATAGTTACTACCGAACTAACAATCCCATGGGGTGGATTTACTAACAGGCAAAAAGTCGCCGGTTAGTAAATAGGGTCCATATTACCCTAGCAACCATGCATTTATTTGTATAAGAGACTAGAACATGAATAGGAGAGGGACTGAATAGAAAGATGAGTAATAAATGTAGTGATAAGTGTAGATAGGGTTGGTGACCCCCATTGGCATGTTGGAAACAGTCAGAAGTAGAAGGCAAATCAGTGAAAAACTTTAAAAAAATGAAGACCAATTGAAAAGTTGTTTAGAACTGACCATTCTATAATACACTAAAAGTTAAAGGGATTCTTTCATCGGAAAACATGTTTAATAGTGCTACTCCAGCAGAATTCTGCACTGAAATCCATTTCTCAAAAGAGCAAACAGATCTTTTTATATTCAATTTTGAAATCTGACATGGGGCTAGACATTTTGTCAATTTCCCAGCTGCCCCTGGTCATGTGACTTGTGCCTGCACTTTAGGAGAGAAATGCTTTCTGGCAGGCTGCTGTTTTTCCTTCTCAATGGGACCTGGATTTTACTATTGAGTGTTGTTCTTAGATCTACCAGGCAGCTGTTATCTTGTGTTAGGGAGCTGCTATCTAGTTACCTTCCTATTGTTCTTTTGTTTGGCTGCTGGGGGGGAGGGAGGGGGATGATATCACTCCAACTTGCAGTACAGCAGTAAAGAGTGATTGAAGTTTATTAGAGCACAAGTCACATGACTTGGGGCAGCTGGGAAATTGACAATATGTCAAGCCCCATGTCAGATTTCAAAATTGAATATAAAAAAATCAGTTTGCTCTTTTGAGAAATGGATTTCAGTGCAGAATTCTACTGGAGCAGCACTATTAACTGATCCATTTTGAAAAATGTTTTTTTTCCCATGACAGTATCCCTTTAACTTGAAGGTGAATCGCCCCTTCTGAATACATTCTCCATTCAGTCTTGTTCTAGGTACAGTAAACTGGTTCCAGTGTAAGTGTTTCTCCTCTTTTTTGATTGTGTACTAGTGATGGACGAATAAATTCGGCAGGCTCAAATTCTCTGCGAATTTCTGTGTTTCTGACTGCGAATAGCTTCGCAAAACTGCATCGATAAATCGCCAGCAAAAAGCAAAAAAAAAGTGGATGCACGTCCGAATAGTAGTCAAAACTGTCGCACGCCTGCATTATTCAGATGCCCATTGACTTTAATACGTGCGTCAAAATTCAAAGTCAATATTTCCGAAAATTGACGCATTCACTTTTCAAAATATTTTCGTTGTTTCGTGAATTTCACTGGAAATTCTCTAATTTTTCGGTGAAGCGAAGTGGGACAAATTCACCCATCACTGTTGTGTACATTACTGCCTATAACCGTTATTTTTGGATTTATAATTATTTTATAATAATTAAGTGGGAAACCTTTTTACCTTCTGACAAAGTTAAGACAAACTCGAAGGGAAATAAAATGACTGCAGGGCTCTTGTAGGAAAAAGATAGTAAACAACTCGGGAGAGATGGGAGTGGAGGATAATATTTTTGATACAGGGCCTTATTATGAAGTGGAAGAGTTTGGCCTGATACATGTAAATCTCTCACGGCTTATTTGTACAACAGACTGGAGGAGAGACATTTGGGTAAGACACAGAGAGGACCTTCCTGGCTGTCAGCAATGATGGATGGTAGCACTTCCACTGAGCACATGGCCATGCTTCATAGCACTATTCAGGTTTATTTTTGGAGGTAAACACAAGAAATAAAATAATGTAAAAAGAAAAAAAAAAACGACGGTAATAGGAATGTCTCATAAAATCTATTTGCACTCTTGAAAAATTATTTTATGTTTGTTTTTCCATGCAAAATGATTTATATGTGTAAAATGAAAATCTTCTCATGAATGTGAATATGTTCCAAATTGAATATAAAATGGATGTATATACTGCATATATAGTTCCTCACTAAAATAATGATATAGGGATTGGCATCACTAAAAAGTAGGTGGATAATATAAAAGGACAAAGGACAAATGTAGCAGCTATTGAAAAGGGTTACTGATGGCTGAAATCTCATTTCTGCAACAGAAAAGGGACAGGGCAAATTGCTGGAAGGGTTACTGTCTGCTCTGCTCTCATTTCCCTACAGAAATAGGGATTGGTAGCACTAGATAGGTACCTAATATATAGAGACAAGAGGAGAGTGTTGGAAGGGTTACTGTCTGCTCTCTCTCATTTCCCTACAGAAATAGGGATTGGTAACACTAGATAGGTACCTAATATATAGAGACAAGAGGAAAGTGTTGGAAGGGTTACTGTCTGCTCTCTCTCATTTCCCTACAGAAATAGGGATTGGTAACACTAGATATGTGCCTAATATATAGAGACAGAGACAAGAGGAAAATGTTGGAAGGGTTACTGTCTGCTCTCTCTCATTTCCCTACAGAAATAGGGATTGGTAGCACTAGATATGTACCTAATATATAGAGACAAGAGGAAAGTGTTGGAAGGGTTACTGTCTGCTCTGCTCTCATTTCCCTACAGAAAGAGGGATTGGTAACACTAGATAGTTACCTAATATATAGAGACAAGAGGAAAGTGTTGGAAGGGTTACTGTCTGCTCTCTCTCATTTCCCTACAGAAATAGGGATTGGTAGCACTAGATAGGTACCTAATATATAGAGACAGAGACAAGAGGAAAGTGTTGGAAGGGTTACTGCATGCTCTGCTCTAGTAGAAAACAGAATTTCATAAAGGGTGCTCCCTGAGTCCCTATTATTTAAAGATCATTTCCTCTATACCTCTAGCCTCTCTACAGGGGCCTTGGACCCTGACTTCTAAGGCTCAAGTTACCTTAGGGCCTTTTTCTTCATCATCTTATCCCCGCTCTCCAGCATCTCTACCCTCATTACCAGGTGAGTCCAAACAGAACCATCCTCTTCCTTTCCGTATATAGATGATTGAACGAGAATGACAACCTTCATCCTTGGGCCTATGAAACACATTCCTCCCAGGATATAGATACAGTTCCTTCCAGTAGACATGTTCCTCACAGTAGATATCCTCTACACTATTGCAGCAAATTACTTCATCATGAGAAGCAAATACGTTGTCCAAAGGGGGAAGTGCTTCTCCTTTTAAATATATACATAGAGAGTGTGCAGATAAAAGGTTCCATGTGTCTGGAAGACTAAACAAATGGTGTAGCGTTTCATAAATCTGCGACGTGTTACTTCCCCCCACCCCACCTTATCTCCAAATGACTTAGCAAATCTCAGACATCTTCCTTTCTACTATCTAAGCTGCCAATATACAGTAGCTCTGTTTATTCTGCAATACCTTACAGAGGGAGTCTCTCATATCAAAACATGCTTCATTGAAACTGAAATCTTCTCTGAATTACCAGTCTCTCGTCCCCAGCTACTGAGAAGAATAAACACTCTTCTTTCATAAAAGGAGATCTGTTCAAGCCAACGATATTATCTCATCCCAGGGGCAGCCTTTACCTTCCAGAGCATGACAGCTTCATCACAGATCTCAAATTGCATTTTTCTCTGCCGAAGTTATTGTCTGGCTCTAATTGGAAACGAGGTACCTTCCGCTCTTAGCAGGAGAGCCATTGCTGCAAAAGTTTACATAGCTGACCCCTCTAGAGAAAGTTTTCTTTGACACTCTTTGTTTTTAAAAATGAAAAACTAATATTATCTCAAAGAGCCAAAATAGCTGAGAAGCCCGGCTTGGAGCTGCGAGGATACATTGCAATGTACCTTAAAGTCTGGATGTGCTATAATTGTTTATATATTTATTAAACAATCACAGGGTAGAATAACAAACAATGGAATAGATACTTGGTGAGGGCTATACCATGTATAAAGCTCATTGTGTAGCTGAAATGTTGTCTTCTAGCAGGTAGTGATGGGCAAATTTGTCCGGTTTAACTTCTCTGAAGAATTCGCAAATTTCACAGCAAAAATTTTGCCAAATGTGAATTTTGATGTCTGCGTCAATTCTTACAATTGCGTCAATTTTGACACGAGCGTTAAAGTTAATTGGTGTCCAAATAATGTTGACACACAGCAGTTTTGACGAGAGTGACTTTTCCGACCTGCCGGTGAAAATTCGTCCCCAATTTGCGCCTGCCGAATTTACTAGCCCATCACTACTAGCAGGTTCCAATGTAGGCTGGAATTTTTAAGAATTGATCCAACTGGACAATCTTATAGGTCAGTTCGGTTGATATATCATTGGCCAAGACTTTAGGATTAGTGATGCTGGTGTCTGGTGTGGAATGTTAAATCCATCAGGAAACTATGGGCTACAAGAAATATCGATATTAATTGATATCTATCAGGTTACCAATGTCTGCAGACTATATGCATAGTGTCCCATTACTATTAAAATCTGCAATTTGTGAATATCCCTCTAAAAGTTTGAATGGTTTATAAAAAAAAAGAGTGCAGTAGAACAGGGCCATACACACGGTATTAGATGCAGTTGGGGAGCTTATCCTATTTATTTAACCCACAAAAGAAACAACACTTTGGGGGGACACTCTCCCTCTCTCCGGATAAAGAGTGAAGTGTACACACACTTATAAAGTCACGAAAGACCTGTCTCATTTCCCAGGGTCCCTTCTTGTCAAATCAGTCCTCAATGGGTTAAGCACATCCAAAACAAGGCTTGGGAAGCATCCAAGGATTAAAGTCCAAATGGGACTCAGTCCATGTGACTTTCAAGGGATATGTACTGTATATATGTGTGGGATCACAATAGATACTTTTACATTATTACAATCTGTGAGGAAATATTCATGGTAATAATATCGTAACCGTAGAGATAGAGAGAGCATTGTGATTTTCCCCCTCCTCGCAAAACACAGTAAGAAAATAAAGCAAGAAAAATGTTTTGAGGTTTCAGACATAAGTATAGAGTGTTATATCTTTAAAGCATTTAAACATAAAAGCTCCAGTTCTTCAGAAGAATGGTTTATACTTTCATAACTGCTGTAGGGTGTAGAATGACATCAATCATTTTCCAGTCTCCTGGGATAATCTCCATTACATTTATGAATTGTATGAATGGAGTTAGAAAACTCAAGCCTAAATTACTCGTCCACAAGCCAATTTTGCATATTTAGTTTTGTCTATCTATCTATCTATCTATCTATCTATCTATCACCTATCTATCAAAATGTGTTTGAAGTCAATGCACTGCTCAAAAAAATATCAAGAATTATCCATGAAGAAATGGATTATTCAAGGAGTTTAAGTGCACCATTTCTTTAGGGATACCTTATGGATACCCTATTGGCCTGTGGATTGACCTGGATCCTAGTTATTGTCTACAGGTTTTATAATGGGAGGGAGACCATGGTGTTTAGTCTCGACCTAGTACCAAGGATGGATGTGCTGAAAGTCTGGAGTGTAAGGTCCTAGTAACAAGCTTGGGAGTCCCTATGTAGATAGGTAAGTTGGGAAACAGGGACCCTATGAATTATTTAAAGGCAACGGATAGCATTTTCTGTAATGGAACACTCAGGAGCAGTATGGGGCTTCACTAAGAAGTAGTAATGTAAAGTTTGCTCTTCTAGATGACATTTGCCCAATTGGGACTAAAATTTGGAGAGGGATTCAGGCAGTGTTATCCCTTAGAGGCTTCCACTGAAGGGGAACCATTCCATGAATGGTGCCTTCACAGGTTCTATGGCCATTGTATACTGTGTAATGTTTGCTGAACCACTCATCCTCAATTTTGCCTCATCTATTGTTTTACTCATGAACAACCTTTGCACTGGCCAAAAAATCATCAGTTTGGTAAAGAACCATCTGAGGTCTGAAGTAGACAGCAACAGAATTTCTTGAAATTCTTGTCTGCTATATTAACGAACGCAAAAACACAATTTCCAACGGGAACCCACAGAAACATCTCTATTACCACCAGCCTAAAATTGAATTCCTGAGATTTAAACTAGGGAAAGAAACCATGAATTAAGAGTACGTGTACTGCCAAGTAATGTGCATTGATTCATTTGATAGATTGATTTTATTGACTTGAGTGTGATAAATGCTAATAATGCCTGTATGTCTTGTATAATATTGTATTTGACTATGCCTCATACATTTCTGATTGTTGTAATTGAATATGATGATGTAAGTTCCTGTGAAATAGTTTTTTATTTTTGTCAAAAAAAATCCCCAATTTTATTGCAAACATTGGCTCTATATTTCTATCTACATTATGAGCTTGATAGTCCAGCCCTTCAGCCCTGAATCTATGGTCTGACCATCCATTATCCAACAAGACATAATCCTTAGGAACTATGAACTGTCAGCCCTTGTTCCCAGATGAATGGATGCTTCTTGTAAATTGTTGTTCAGATTGATCGGTGAGGCGCGTTGCTCCTGTAAAACTTAGGCGGGGCGGAGGGGGAGCGCATGAGAGATGGTTGCACGTTTCTTTTAGATAGCTAGTCTTTTATTATGACAGCTCCACACATTTCATGCGAGGACAGAACAGATGAATGTTACGCTGTGGGATCTCTGTGTTTGTCGGCCCTCTCATTGGGAACACCTGTCAGACCGTGTTTTGGGAATAGCCAGCCACCCACATGTTGACAAATTGTGATGTCACAAATAAGGGAGAGAAAAAACAAAAAAAAACAAAGTTGGGATCACGGCTGCATAGAACTGAACTGTATTCTGCATCAAACTATTCTAAAAATATATATTTGACCAGAAGGCAAGCAGTGTGTGTTAAGATTGAATTGATTGAACCATCTTGTTTCCTAATCTATGGGGCATTTGAATACAAAGAAAATTGTGATTTATAGCTTATAGCATAAACAAGATACTTTATTACTAAAAACTTAGTAATTTTAGTATTATTTTTATCCATGTTCCTTCTTTTGTTTGCATCAATGCTAAAGTAATCTGACCTGCATAACCATGCCCCTCATCCACCCAACCCCACTCCTGATCTGACCAAATGCCTCACATATACACCTAAATTCTGCCCCCTGTATGTCAAACCACAACCATTAGATAGGAAGCCCAACCCCTTTGGTGGCAAACCAGACCCCTTGCTTCAGCAGGGCTTCTTCTTGGGATAACGGAGAAGAAAACAACACAGGCATCTGGTTAGACGATGAAGATTGAAGAGTCTGAGAAGTAGAACTATGCTGCAGTCAACTTATTATTGGTCATTTTTAGGCATAACCGCCCCCCCCCCGGCACCACCTTTCAAAGTTTTGCAGGATCAACCGGACTTTGATTAATTGAACTGGGGGTAGGTCATGGATGGTATATTGAAAATCTATATCTACTGATCAAAACAAATGCTAGTTCTCATGTTTCATCAGAAGCTGTTCAATTTTTACATTTTAGAATGGAAGTTGCTCAATGTACCCAAACCTATCACCCAACCCTATATAATTCCCCTTTTTGCTTGTTAGAAATAAATAAACCTTGTGGTGCAGATGGATAGATCTTTTGATCCGAAGGGCCAGGCTCTTCATTTCCGATATATTTTTTCGAATTTACAACCAAAGGATAATCACTGATACATTTCAGATAGGGCTTGTGGTAACACATGACAACCATGTACGTTTGGGAAATGGGAAACATCTGGTAAAGATTTCTTATCACCTTATACACTTGTAAAATAAACCATATCATTCCAGTGTAGATCATTGACATAAAGTTGGCATATGAAGCAGTTTCTAACCCTTTCCAACATCTCAAAAGATTCCAACCAAAACCTGTTTTTCACACAATGAAAGAAAATGTAATGCTAAGCAACTTTCCGGTAAACATTCATTAGGTGCATTCAATATTGTAATGTTATTTGTAAATGTAATCACTAATTAAAGCAGAACCAGAGAAGAGAGAGGGTTGGAAAAACACTGTGTTCAATCAATGGCAATTCCACTTAAAAATATCTTTATAATATTGAACATTTTTTTAATGAATGTGTATTGAAAATGTGCTTAAAATTATATTTTATTACATAGTTTTTGAGAGAAGATATTGGAATACTAGTGTGCATTATGTATTTGTAGGTGGGTAAAGGTATTGCCCATTTTTACTTTAAGAAGCCCTCAAAAAGTTAATGTAGCCAAGGGCTGTGCTTGTTTACAGCTGGTAGGGAGGTTGGCCTTAATGGGTTAGGGGACTTTAGTCTTTAAAAAGGGGAGTCATCATGTGGTTCTTGCACTCTGGACTACACTGCAGGAAAAAAAATTATACTGTACGATTTTTTTCCTGAATAGTAAGATTTTTGTTTTTTTTTGCCTGAAAATCCCAAAATTATTGGATTTTGTGCTAAACCCAGTGCAGACCACAATAACTTCCAATTAGGACAGGGACCTCTGCCATTGACTTATGCACAACCTAGGCAGGTCTGAGATGGCATATTTTTGGATTTGAGTTTTAATAAATCTCAAAAAATGTAAGTTAAAAACCCGGAAAATTCGAGTTTTGCCCCAAAAAGCCCAATCTGATAAATTCAGAGTTTAATAATTAACCCCCTATGGTAGCTAAACCCATACAGAAACCAGGGATGAAGGGACCAACTGAACGAGGACTCATTAGTCCTGTCATAATACAACTCAAGAGTATAAAAAAGAAAGAGCTAGAGAAAAAGAGAAGTTTTGTGGTCCAACAAGAAGTGCTGTTAAAATTCCACAGGCAAAATTTGTTTTGGCACCGGCGAATAAATTCACAAAAGTGACGGAATTGTTGCCGGCGTCAAAAAAATTGGGGAATTGTGGGAACTGGAGAAATTCACCCATCACTAGACATCAACTTAGTGGTTAACATTTCTAGTGTTGGCATTCGGGGATGGGATCCAATAATAGTACTCCACTTGGCATTTTTATGTTTCTCTGTGCTTGCATGAGTTTGCTCCAATTTCTTCCCATAGCTAGATAGTTCCCCATGGCAGGAAAATTGGATTGCAAGCCTTTCTGGTACTGACAAACATGATAAAAGCTGTCACAATATTAACTCAACTCTTATAGTTTCAGAAGATGTAGGCAAACTGGTGAGAACATGCTCTCTTCCCCCTCTAATTTTGTTAAAAACCTGTTTTCCGTTTAATGAACAAAAGCAGTTGCCTAAGCAAAGGCTATAAAGAAGTTTCATTTCAATCGGACACCACAGTTCCATAGAAATGGTCTGTTGTTTTTGTTCTACCAATGAAACACGTGACCCTAGTCCTTCTCAGTTGTCACTCATTCATTTAATACATTCATTAAGAAAACAATTATAGCTCGATAAGCCGCCAAGCTCTTGAGCTCTGATGAACACAAGGTTCCATTTGCACATACATCAGGTCTTCCTCATTGATAACAGGCAAAATCATTTACTATTGATGTTACATTTACTATTTGATGTTACAGCTTCATTTATTTGATGCCAGGTGAGACTACTCCACCCCAAAAAATCCAATGTAATTGAAATTCAATTAATAATGCGTTTGTCTTTCTTTATTAGCTTTTTTTTAACTAAAACTTTATTTCTGATATTGTTCTATAATTCTTTTATCATTTTGATTGCATTTCTATGTGTTTTTTTTTTGGCATTTTCATTGTTGATTTGTGTTTTTATTGATTTTATTGCATTTTTACTTTTGTATTTCTGTTTGGTGCTTGTTCTCAACAGTCAAAAGGTTGTATTTGCAGTGACGCTGGTGGATCAAGGTTTCTGACCATTGATTTTACTCCAATGACCGTTCTTATTATTAATGCTTTAGCTGAATTTATTGCATTCTGTTGATTTTATTCTGTTTTCCTTTGCATTGACCTTTGCTGCTTGTTTACTCCCCCCCCCCAAAAGGTTGTGTTTGCAGTTATGCTGGTGGATCTAGGTTTCTGACCACTAATTTCACTCCAATAACTGTTATTGTTATTGATGTGGCTGATTTTATTGAATTTTGTTGATTGTAGTCCATTTTTCATTTTCATTGCCCTTTACTGCTTGTTTATTGCCCCAAAAAGGTTGCTGGTGGATCTAGATTTCTTACTGTTCTTTGTATTGCTTTGGGTGATTTTATTGCATTTTAGTGATTCTGATTGTTCCATTGCTTTTTTAATGACCCCTGAAAAAGTTCCTTGCATTGAATCTAGGACTCTGATCACAGATTTCATTGTAATAATTGTTCTTTTACGTAGATATATATCTTAAAATCCTTCGTTGGTCGATAAAAACATAAGCCAGCAGTATCAGACAAAATGACTGTCATGTAAATGCCTAATCATGACATTATACAATGTTGTTCTTTAGGCAAAACAGTTTCTCCAAATAAAAGTCAATAGAGAGGAGTCATAGGAAGTGTTTCATTTAGGCCTCTAGGAGCCAAATTATATGTTTTGCCTAAAGAACAACATTGTATAACATCATGATTAGGCGTTTACATGTCAGTCATTGTGTCTGATACTTCTGGCTAATGTTTTCATTGACTAAAGAAGAATTTTAAGACTTATTGTATGTTGATGCTGTGCTATATATAGTGATGGGCGAATTTATTCGGCAGGCAGCAAATTTGCGGCAAATTCCCGCGATTCGCCGCCGCCGATTAATTTGTGAAACCGCGGAGAAAATTTGCCGACGTCAAAAAAATGTTTTGACTCCGACGTTCGTTTTTTGGACACCGGCACATTTTCGCCAGCAAGATGACAGTGTCGTTTCTCTAATTTTTCACCATTTCACAATTTTTTCGTCGAAGTGAAACAGCCCTAATTCGCCCATCACCAACTATATACTTATACTAAGGGAAACAGATGAATTTGCTGGGTACCTACCTGAGGGAAAATACAGTGACCGGTTGTCTTCCGTGAGAAATGGGGGCCAATTTGGACAAGTGTCGGAGAAGTGTTTTTTTCCAGACATAAATTTGGGCTTGATTCGCGCTATGCCTCACAACAAACTGCCACAACAAAAGCAGGAGAAGCTGCTGTCGGGCGCTACTTCTGGATAGTGCAGCCAAAGATGCCTCTTGCATCTAACTGGGGATGATGTGCCGTCAATGGGAACCACGTTAGACACCTCTGCTATTAGCTATCTTGAGCTTTATGTTGCCTGGGGCACCACTTCTGTTGTTGAAGCCTGAGCAGGCTACTGTCAGTTGACCACAATACCAAGCTGATGTATAGTACTGTACCTGCTTAAAGGTATATAATGGCGTGCACCACAGAGCCGACGTTACTAGTGATGGACGAATCAAAATGGTGATGGACGCAAGTGGCGAAATATTTGCGAAATGCCTAGAAGTAAATGGGCATCAAAATAATTCTGATGCCCAACAATTTTTGACACAGTTTTGCAAATTTATTTGCTGGTGTTGAAATGCGAAAATTTTCCGCAAATCCATGCCTGCCGAAGTTATTGGCCCATCACTAGGGTTTTGATTCTCTCTCTGTTACCCTATCCTAGGGGTAAATTGGACTATTAGTTGCCTTGTCCTATGAATTTTCAATGTATACACAAGTTTCACGAGAGTTTACTCAATCGAGACACATTTATGTCAGATATGTTTCCATACTAGGATGTTAACTGCACAGGGTGATATTTATACCCATGATATACGTCATCACTCTGTGTTTTGGAGCCTTTTTTGAATTTAAAAATGCTATTATGTTGTATGACTATGAAGATTTTCATTCATCCAGGTCATGGTATATCTAGTATAGGTAAATCAAAAAGGTAGATCAAAATGGCCCATTGTAACTCTTCAAAGAGGTGACATCTGAAGAAATGGAGTTGCATGACACATTGTATAATCCTATCACAGCAACTACACAGAATCTACACCTCTGTGAATTTCTTCAGATGTCACCTATTTCAAGAGTTACAATGGGCCATGGTGATTGGATTAGTGGAAGAGTTTTTATGCCGAGAACTTCCCACATCAGTCAGTTGAACTGAAAAAGCTGCTCGGATGAGTAGTGAAAAGTCTTCATTGATTACTCAGCAAGTCCAGTTGTTTTTAGATTTACCTATACTAGCTATTATGTTGTGTGTAGATTGCATTTCCTGAAGAAGGCCGGAGTTGAAGGGCTGAAACATTGAAAGAGGCAATTGGCTAATGTAACAAGTGTGTGCAAGGTTATCTGGCTTATTTCATTACTTCTTACCTGCATTGGTGGCTACAAGAGAGCAGGTATGACCCAACTGGCGTGGGTTTGCTATGCTCCTCTTAACTCTCCCAAAAGGGGGCAAGGGGGAGAATTTGGTTTTGCTGTCACCAGAAATTAATGGGGTTGAATCCCTGTTATATGTTTTTAAGCTTTTATCAAACATTTTCATGTATTAATTTATGCTCGTGGGTCACATCAACTATGTGGATACTTGGAACAATAAACAATGATGTCATTGATATACATGGTGTAAACACGCCCACTGTTCATGTCATGGATGGTTTGGTGCTTTTTTCGGGTTTAGTTAGTTTTTTGTGGTTAGTGAGGGCAGTTTTCTTGTACACTAAAGATTTTAAGTTTAATGACTCCTGGTACAAATAACATAGGGTTTATGTGACCTTAGATTATAAGCTCCGCTGGAGCTGAGGTGAATGATGTATATTCTCTGTAAAGCACTGCCAAACATGTCATTATTGTCTAAATAATGCATAATATGTAAGCATAGGAGACAATAACCCTTCCAGTATGTTTACCTTCTTTCTGTTCTTCCTCCCACCAATATCCCTGAGCTTCGACCTTGCCCCTGCAAGCATCATGCTCCCCTTCCTATAACTTATAATGCTTCAAAAGCAATAATAAAACCAAATGATGAGTTCAGATTTAGCCTGATGAAGGCCACAGCTTTAATTAACAATGAGAACCTAATAAAATTCCCAAAGCCAAGCATTCAACCACCATCTTTGACACCAACCCTCCTGGGGAACAACTGGGTATCTAGCTTTGACTCAAGCCACGGCACTATCTGTAAGGCATTAGTATATTGTCTCCAAGTTTGTGTTGGGTTTTCCTACTGGTATTTGATTTCCTACCATACTTGAAGTAAGCAATCAAAGTGCCTGACTCATGTGTTCTAAAGCCCCTCCAATTTATGTGACACTTCTGCCCTTCCTATTCCAGTCAACCCCTCCTATGGGGCAGATTCACCTGCGTTACCGCCCGCGGGGACTTTGCAAATTTACTAATGGACGCAGGAGCCAATTCGCTAGCATTGGCGAAGTAACGCTAGCGAATAGTCGCCAGCATCTGGCAGCCACAACGAAACTCTGCATTTTAGTCAATTAGCATTGTCTGAGCGAATTTTCACTTGTTGAAGTGTAGCAATGGGTGTGAATCGGTCGCAGCCGACTTTTTGCCCTTTAGTGAATCTTCCCCATAGTCTGGCTACTCTGCTGTTGGCATAGTCCTGCAATATGAATGTTTCAATATCATATTTTAATAATTTATGTAAATTCTTTATTGTGGCAGTTCAGGAATATCTTGCAGTGTACAGTATGTATGATGTCCTACAATTTGGAAATTCCTCATACAAACTCACTTATTTTGGAGTGTTTAATGAAAGTCTTGGCATAGCTACAGCGATCGGCAATGCAACCCCAAAAGTCACTTTGCAGCACATTACTTCATTCTGATTGGAGTTCTGTATAAACCTTCATGAGCTGCCACATTTAAATGGATCCATACATTGATCTACCCTGGGATACAGATATGGACACAGTTTGTCAACTGATTTCAGTGTTAAAGGTCTGTCTAAATCGATCTGTGACTTGAAGTGTAATCAGTTTGTTCAGTCGGAATGATATTTGCTTTCCTTAGTTTGTGTATTTCTAATGACATAAAAAAGAGGCAGGTAATGATGAAAACAACAGCATTCATTTTTTCCTAGTTTTCAAGATACTAGCCATTTTTACAAAGCAAATAAACTGAAATTCACACAACAGCACCATTTTCTGGTTAGAAGAAGAGATAAGTCTTCTTATGTTACTTTGTTTAGATAAGAGAATAAACAAGCCATCGGAGGTTCCTTTGTTCTGTTCAAAGCAACAACATCAAAATACCTTCCTCTTCTTTTGAAATGTCCTCCTGACTATCAGGCTGTTTATCAGAAGTGACCAGCAGATGGCTCTGTGGTTCAATTTAATTCTTTAAGCAGTGTCAAAAAAACTGCTAATATCTTGAAAACTAGAAGCAAAAGTGCACAGAAGAACAATTTTACATTAATGTGTTTTGTGGGTTTACATTTCTAGCTCTATACATGGTTTTTTACCATTTCTTTAGTCTGATGTACATTTATCTATTACTTTTTACCCAGTCGCAATTACTGTGAGACCGAAGACATTCAGTCTCTCTTTGGTTTCCATTAATCTCAAGTTATCAGCCATTACCTTGTATATAACTTTTCACAGACCCCCTGTAGACCCACTTAGTCTTCATTTAAGGCCTAAGATATAATTTGGGCATACATCTACCAGATGATTAATGGTAATGTTATTCCTGGGAGCTATTCAATTCAAATACTTTTTTTGTCTGTGTCACATATGGCTCCCTAAATTCAGAAGAAGTGCTAAGCTTCCGGTCACGGCTCAATCTTCCGACTGTAGCAGCTACCTTTGGCTTCTACTTAGTTGCCGCCAGGTCTTAACTTGAGAGGAGCAAAGCAAAGGGACACATTTGTTACCAAGGTTAGGATGAAAGGCAACACAGCTTCTTAAGGAGTAGATGATATAGAGTGGTCGGGCAGGCTGGGGTCGGTACAGGCAGAGTTCCAGACAGGCAGGTTTTAAAACCAGAGAATACACAGACAAAATCACTCTCAGAAACGAATCAAATTAGACCTAACAACGAGCAATGAATTTGAGTCAAAGGCCCCTTTAAATATTATAATATTATTATACGTTCGGCACATAGGAGGCAAGTCGCACAGAGGGACCCGATCGGCTTAGGTGGACATCCCCACTGGGAGCATGGTGGGAGTCACTGACGGCAGCACGGCGTCCCAGCCGGCCCCCTAGATCACCAGGGTAAGCCTTCACAGTCTGCTTCTTAAAGTACTGCTTATAGTGCTGCTCAGTTGCAGTTGCCATCAACGGTTCCATGGCAGTGGTTCTTGTTGGACTATGACTTTGATCATTCTCCAGTTTATGCTCCAACTTTAAAGCATGATGGGAGCCGTGGTTGGGCCATAACAGAGATGGGTTCCTAAGCAATATCATTAGCATGACAGACATTTGGGATAAAGATTTCTAAGAGCTAGAAGGTGCAAAACCGTTTTGTAAAAGGTTGATATTTTCGGTGGTTAAAATTGCACTAGCTTTAGTGATATTTACCAGTAGACTTATCTATAGTATTTCAACACCCACCCCCTCGATGTGGCAAAGGAGACATTACAGTCACATAACAACCTAATAAAGAACTACAACATGTAAATGTCAACTAGGTAATGTGAAGGGTAACTGTGTGAGGAGCAACCCAAACTCACTTTGCAGATGATATATAAATAGGACAGACTGCATGCTGTGTGTGTTCTTTCTATCTCATCCCATTCCCTGAGCTGCAATTCCATCAGTACAGCTACCAATTAATCATTGTAGACCTGATGCATTTCCTAGCAAGCCAACCCAAAAATGCCCTGGAGTCACAGCAATGCACCTGGGATAGATAGAACCAATTCCCTGACATCAAGCATTTGTGGAAGAGAAGTTATTATGAGCTATAGATGTTTTACCTGACATGCGGGTTACAGAAAATATACCAAGTGATGAATAGGGTCAGTCTATAATTTGCAAGTTTTATCATGTGTAGAAGATATATTACAGGACAGCAGCTTAAATGGGTAAAAGTGTATTATCTCCTCAATGTTTCACAAAGTAATAATAAGTCTACAGAACCAGAATATGCACCATTTGTATTCCTTTCTGTCTTTTCTCCTTGGTCCTCCAGAGAAAAGATTCAGCTTAAGACAAATCTAAGTTTCAAACTGTCTTCGAATGATTTGCAGTTTAACCCCTTTTTAAAAGCAGAACTTCAAATATATTAAATGAACTGAAATATGGCCAACAATGACAGCACAAGAATAAAAGACATTTTGTAGACAATACCTATTTACAGATATTAAACCCTATTTCTTTTTTCTTTTGTTTCTGCCCCTATATATTAGGCACCTCACGTTTTTGTAGGGAAAAAGAAAATCAAGCAGGCCATTAAATCTTTCATCACTTTTCCTGGCCTCTTTCTCTATATAAAAATAAGGCATCTATTTAAGCAACCAATTTCTATTTATGTAGGGAAATAAAAGTAGAGTAGCCAATAAAGTCTACAACACCTTCCCTGCTGTCTCTGTCCATAGAGCATAATCTCACTTTTAAATTTTTAAAACCTTTTTTTAAAAACTCCATATGTCTTCTGTGCCCTTCTACAAAACTGATGAAATCTTTCTGCCATTCACTTAGGTTCTCACCTTGGAGACCACATTAGAACATTGAGGAGTTATGTCATTTGGAGGGGTTGAACTTGATGGACTTTGTCTTTTTTCAACCCAATTTAACTATGTAACTATGTCTGTGACATAATATTGTTGTAGAAATTTTGCTTGTCTTATAAATTTTTGGTTGTTCTACAAATTTCATGGGAGCCATAGCATGCCTTTTGTTCACTCATACATTACCGAAAATGTATACAATTTTGTGCCCTATAAATAGTTATTAAAGTGTTTATTGAATTTAACGACAACAGGTATAAAACTGAAGGTAAAATGCCCATTAATAAAGCTGTGGTGTTTACATTTGGTATGAATTCCATATGTAAAAAAGAGATGTGTAAGTTCAAACATTTTCTTGAACATTCTCACCAAATTTTGTGTCTCAGAAATAGCGAATCTGTGCCGTTTTGCTTCGGCAAACAATTCATGAAACTCATTGAAGTCAATGGGCATCAAAATAATTTTGACCTGCGACAGTTTTGATGCGAGCGTCAATTTTCATACGCGCGACTATTTTGTCCAAATGCATTAAAGTCAATGGGCGTCCTAATAATCTTGAGGCGCAACAATTTTATGTGCGTGACTATTCTGATGCGTGAGAATTTTTTTTTTTTAGTCACACCAGGTTTTTTGCCGGAGAATTTTCACCATAGTTTTGCGGATTTATTCCAGCAAAAATGTGGAAATTCAGCGTGAATTTGTGAATTAGTATTTAGCACTTTTTGCTTGAATTTTCTCAAGGGACAAAGAAAGTTTTTAAAAATGCTAAATAAATGGATTAAGTGACAACTATACAGTAAGGGGCAGATGTATCAAGGGTCGAATATCGAGGGTTAATTAACCCTCGATATCCGACTGCCGAATTAAAATCCTTCGACATCGAATATCGAAGTCGAAGGATTTTGCGCAATTCGTTCGATCGAACGATTGAAGGAATAATCGTTCGATCGAATGATTAAATCCTTCAAATCGAGCGAATCGAAGGATTTTAATCCATTGTTCGAAGGATTATCCTTCGATCAGAAAATTGTTAGCAAGCCTATGGGGACCTTCCCCATAGGCTAACATTGGCCTCGGTAGGTTTTAGGTGGCGAAGTAGGGGGGTCGAAAAATTTTTTAAAGAGACAGTACTTCAATTATCGAATGGTCGAATATTCGAACGATTTTTAGTTCGAATCGTTCGATTCAAAGTCGAAGGTCGAAGTAGCCAATTCGATGGTCAAAGTAGCCAAAAAAAACATTCAAAATTCGAACTATTTTTCCTCTATTCCTTCACTCGAACTTAGTGAATGGGTCACTATATGTTTTATCTTGACCATTGAAAGTCATTATTTTATCTAGGAAGAAATACTTCTTCTGTATTTTCTTCTGACTTTTGATAGAGTGTCTCATATACAGATTAGACCTCATAAAGGTTTGGGATCCCAGCCCTAGACACTATGAAGTTATAGTTATCCTGTATCCATGGAACATTTTTTCTTTGTATATTTCTATCATAGATGTGGCTAAGCTGAAACAAAGGAGGTACAGTACAAAGAAACAGCTCACTGTGAGCACAGCGCATTGTATATTTATACCTTCATGTAGAAACATTTTATTTCTCTCAGTATGACAATAAAGCTTAATGGGTGTACAGAACATACAGTAACTCCTTTACATAAATACATCAATACAAATGAGCCACAACTGCTGTATTTATCAACTGCATTAAATCAGCATCAATGCCCTTAGTTTTGACCACAAGCTTTATAAATTTAGAGAGAGTGCTTTGAACAGTCAACTGCCATTCTGTCCTGTGGCGTGTTAGCGCTCTGGGCTGCTAAGAAGCAGCTCTTAATACTATCACCTTTCCTTGCTTGGCAATGCAAATTTCATGTTTAAATGTGGGACTCCTGAGTCATTGGAGTTAGAGGCAGATTTATCAAAATTAGAATTTTGGAGTATATTTCTAACTTGGATATCTCGATTGTGGACTTATTGATGAAAAAAACTTGAATTTCAACACCTCGATCACGTAACACCATGAAAAAACAACTTGATCACAGTGAAATAACATTCTACCTTTCATTGTCATTGAGCATGGCAAATCTCAAAAACCTAAAAAACCTGAATCGAAAAATAGTTTTAAATTTGAAAAAACAACACCCACTGACTTTTATATGAACCCGCCAACTTTTAGGGGGATATTTACTGAAACTCAAATTGATCTCAGTTTTTTATGAAAGCAAAATGGAGCAAACGCCCTTCCACGAATTGAACTCATTTATCACAAATTATTTTTGAAAAAATCAAAGCATCAAAACGTTAATCATGTGTTAATTGTTATCGTGACGCTCTGAAAATTTAACTTTATCGGATGAAAATGCAGACTATATCAGATTATACAGGGCAGATCATGATGTCAAGAAACATCTTCAGGGACATCTGCAATTGATTTCTACATGACCTCGACAGGTTTGAGATGAATTTATATTTGGATTTAGATTTTTAGCAGCTTTGGGGTATAATAAATCTTTAAGTTTTTTTTTCCGTGAAAAATTTGAGTTTTCCCCTTAAAAACCTCCACCTGATAAATTTGAGGTTTAATAAATGGGCCCCTTAAATGCTGAGTTTTTTTTTTATTCAAGCCATTTGCACCAAACAAATCTCAAATATTCAAGTTTCTGAAAAGTTTTCCCACAAAAAAAACCTAGAATTTTGGTAAAAACTTAAATTGGAAACTTAATAAATCTGGTCTTTATTGTTCCGCAATATTTACAAATATGTGAAAATGTGGTGTCATATAATTCATGTATTTACAAATCTCAGTTATTGTCCTTATATATAAAAGCTATGTATTGAGATCACAGGAATTACACATTACAAAGAGTTAAAAAAAGAGTTAAAAATTCCAAACTAAAGCCAAAAGTATTGTAATTATTATACAAGGTCGTCACATATTAGTACTACTAATGTTTTATTTTGGTTATAGTGTCTCTTGAAAGATGAACAGCACAGTATTCGGCCGACATGTCATCCTAAATGTCAGTGTAACATTAGGAAAGCAATTTTCTAACTGCAGTTACAAAGGCAAGCTTCTGTTGGCTTAAATGGTGTAGCTCAGATAAAACTCAATTAAAATTAAAAAAAATAAAGCGAAATCAATTAACATTTAAAGTGTGACTTTCCCTGATGGTCTTGATGATTTTTGGCTCCTGCTTTTGCTACACTAAATCCTCTCTGACCATCGTTAATTCTTACAAGTTACCTTGGCCGTAGCTAATGAAGTCTATTATATTAAATGATATTAAAATTCATATACTGTAGGTGCCCAGTTACAAATTAAACAAATGTGGTCATAGGCAGGTCACTGAAATACCAACAGAAGTGACTTCCTATATACTATACCTATGTCCAACATGAACTTCAGTTGTAGCTCATCAAGAACCTTCAGCAAATCCCAACTGGATTCCATGGTTGGTAAGTATTTTAAGAACTAAAATTATCTGGAAGGTTAGAAAATCCTTTTGCATAAGGAACACATCGGTAGGGATGGGTGAATTTTTTCGCCTAGTTTTGCTGAAAAAACAATTTCGACGCGCAACTAAATTTTTTTTGACGCCCATAGACTTTAATGGGCGTCTGCGACATTTTGCCGGCGGCAAAATTTTGGCGACACTAAACGGGTCAAATTCGCCCATCCCTACACATCGGCATGTTGTTATCTTCTCTTGTCAAGTCTGCATTGGCCGGCAGTATGAGCTGCACCCCTTGTAATGCTGAAGAGGTACAGTTACTTAATCCACTAGCATGCCATAAACCCCACTTGGATGTCATAAATCCAAAGGGCAATGAACAGGAGGAACTATGTCTGACCCTGCTAGAACCCATATAATAAGTTACAATTTGTAATTCCCAGTTTTGCAAGTGTAAAAGCATCAAGGGTACCAAGTCAGTGACCCCCCTGTGGTTTAGAGAGGCTGGTGAGTGGCAAGTAAAAAATCTCCTCTCTCTCTCTCTCGGCCATTTTTAAGTATATCTATGGAGGTATAAGTAGCAACACTTGCACAAAGAGAAAGATACAATGGATAGCATGATTGAAAAGGAGCTTTAGTCATCCTTTTGGTCGATGTAGGTCCTATAGTTGCCCTATGCCCAGGTCTCATATACTACAAGTTCTGCCACCAAATGTCAAGTCTCTCTCATAGGGGCCGATTCACTAACTTCGAGTGAAGGATTCGAAGGTAAAAAACTTCGAATTTCGAAGGTTTTTTTGGGCTACTTCGACCATCGAATGGGCTACTTCGACCTTCGACTACGACTTCGAATCAAAGGATTTGAACAAAAAATCGTTCGACTATTAGACCATTCGATAGTCGAAGTACTGTCTCTTTAAAAAAAAACTTTGACTCCCTAGTTCGCCATCTAAAAGCTACCGAAGTCAATGTTAGCCTATGGGGAAGGTCCCCATAGGCTTGGCTAACTTTTTTTGATCGAAGGATATTCCTTCGATCGTTGGATTAAAATCCTTCGAAACGTTCGATTTGAAGGATTTTATCGTTCGATCGAAGGAATTATCCTTCGATCGAACTATCTGCGCTAAAACCTTCGACTTCGATATTCGAAGTCGAAGGATTTTAATTCCTAGTCGAATATCGAGGGTTAATTAACCCTCGATATTCGACCCTTAGTGAATTGGCCCCTTACTGTCTTATGTATTTCCTTTATAGTGCGCCTATAAAAACCCAATGCCAATATAATTCAGCACAATATTGTTCATAAACATAACCAGCTGCAAAAGTCTACTCCATGAATAGGATATTAAAGTTTCCCTGGGAAATGGTTTTGATGTCTTGAATTATTTTCCAGGTTTATGATTAGAAGAAACCCAAGACATTTCTGCCTCTCTCTCTCTCTCTCTCTCTCTCTCTCTCTCTCTCTCTCTCGCTCTCTCTCTCTCTCTCTCTCTCTCTCTCTCTCTCTCTCTCTATATATATATATATATATAAACCACACAGTAGGGGCTCTTACAATGTTATGCTTTTTAACAGTTTTGTTTGACATCAAAATATGGTCTTATACAATGTTCCACACTTTAGAGAATTAATTGAGCCACAATTACATTAGAATATACTAGATCTAACAATACCAAGCCAATCGGAAACAAGCTCAGATATCCATCGAACTGATCTTCAGCTTTGGATTCTACCTTTTATGTATAGACGAAGTAGGGTTAATTGATGTACCTGGCACCCCTCAGCCTCAGCTCCCTTTGTCTATTGAAATTAATAGTGTGTCAGTTACAGATCTTTTCTTGTACTTTACTGTACATTCAGCTCAGCGTGGTGCAACATGAAACGCCCTTTCTCGAAGGTAGCGAATGGCATTGCAACATGTGAGATAGAGCCATTAAAGCTGGATTCATTTGTACATTGTTTGCATGCAAAAATTCTGTACCATCTGTGTGAGTCATGATCAGAATTTACAATGGGATAAAATACTAAAAAACTCAACTACAACTTGGTCTATAATGAAACAGTCCAAGCTTTAGCGTCCCTTCAGACTACAGGCCTTTTCTATAAATTTTGCTGCAACCGCCTGTTATTTATTTATTGCCTGCTCATACACTTTTCTAGCTGTTCTGAAGTCTATGTTTCATATTGCTGCTCTATGGGGGAAAGCACAGAACACACTAACTAATGATGTTCCATTAGGAACCGGGACCAGTAAGTCATGTTGCATTTTGGTTCAGCTACCGCATCCATTACACCATACTAGACTATATATGGATGAAGGTGTAACGTTTTCCCAGGTCTAGTAGATGTTTTTAAGTAAATTCTACTTATTGGCAGGCTGCTATCGGTTACTTGACCTGTCACAAACGTGAAGCTGAAGAAAGGAACATCTTGCAAGCTCATGGTGATACTATCTACAGTAAGTAGATACACTTGAATTGTTTAAATCCAAAGGCAATAGGAAGCAGACAAAAAAGGGTCCATTACATGATTAACAAAACAATAATCATAAAGCCCTGAAATACCCAAAAACAACAGAATAAGTTTAACAAATGAGATTTATAACATCAACAACTAGAGCGCATAGAAACATTGCAGTTGAGAAGCTGCTTCTGGTCAAGTCTGGAAGTTTCTTTTATCCACACCTTTTTTTATCCACTAGGTATTCAAGTTCTTTCTTATCAATATATTTAAAGGCACCTAGGAGACTTTATAACCTATGATATTTATCTATATGTTCTTCTCCAAACACTCATTTCATTGATCACAATCTGGTCCCAACTTTGGTGGGTATAGCAGGATGATGTGAGCTAATACAAAATACTATGCCAAGGGGGGCCAGAGGCTAGTATGGCGCACTTATAGATAAAGCCATTGGGATTTCACATTTTGTTGCACCTTTTTTCCAACTTTTGATGGACTAAGGACATTGCACTCTTGCTCCATCTAGAGGAAGGACTTAGCACTACAAAATAGTGTCTAGATATGGTGCAACAAAATTCAAATGGCTTCATCTGTAGCAGTCACAGATCTAGAAGACCAGAGAACAATGATGTGTAAATCATATTAAAAATTAACTCTTGGATACATTTCCATTTCAATAAATAGTATAGCTGGATAGACACTTCAGTAAAGCCCTGAGAGCTCTGTTCCTAATGATTAGCTGTAGTCATCATCCTGACCTCAGATTGTCTCTGGATTTGCTGAACTTTGTGAGACATGATGGATGGTGAATAGTGATGGGCGAATCTGATCTGTTTCGCTTGCTGAAAATTCGCCAGATGGTCATGGTCAACATTTTTCTTAACGTGCAACAGTTTTTTTTATGCGCAACAATTTTTTTCACATATTGGAATCTATGGACGTCATTTTCGTGGCAAAAACTTTGTGAAACATTTTGCTCATCATTTTGCTCATCACTAAACAGTTTCCGGACTTATTCACGTTAACAAGACGTGCAGAAATTCTGATGCAAATGAATTGCTTGATCATGGAAAAATACTTTCAGTGGCATTTAAGACATCAACTTCTACTTTTTAATGTTCAAATATTAAGGTACTTTATTTGTCATCAGTGGCTGGGCTCTTTCCTTGCGCAGAACGAATAGGGGTCAACCAATAGTTTTTTCAAAGTAAAACTCCCAAACTCCCGCCTAATGGTTTTAAATATTAGTGTTGAGCTCAACTTTCCCTTGTTTGTTATAGTTATACAGGAGCAGTGACCAGCTCCATGTTGTAGCTCCCACCCTTCCCAACTATAGTCAGGTGATCCCACTGGTGTCTAATAAAAGGTCAGCCAAGTTTGGGAGTTTTACTTTGAAAGCAGCGAGTAAGTTGCAGGTAAAACTTAGTCCCTTTGTAAAATGTATAATGAAGCAATAGAATTCTTAATGAATCAGATGAAAATTGAGCGTAGGACTGGCCAGATATGGGATGACTTTGACATAGTTGTTCAGCTTAAATATATTGCAATACAATCCCTGTTTTATTTAAAGGGTAAGGCATTTTTCAGTAGCAGTATGAACAAAATGTTTCTGTCCTAAATATATTGATAATGGGTTGAATGCAGAGGACTCTTGTAGTTGACTATATGTATTTTGTGGTCACAGCCTCATTGCACCCCCGCCTAATGGTTTTAAAAATTAGTGGCGAGCACAAGTTTCACTTGTTTATAAATATGGAGATTAATTTGCCGAGTGCACCAGTTGCAAATGGCCTGTTATATATATATATATATATATATATATATATTTAAATATTGTATTAATAAAGCAATAAGTTGTTTGGGCATAGGGTTTAGTTGACGTTATTGACATTTTATCTTTGTGTTAAATCTTCCTTAAAACCCTAAATAAATTGGACTGCATTATAGATAATGCACTCATTTCCTTGCCTATGGTAGACATGAACCATCTTCAATAGAAAACTGCTTAGCACAATACACGTTTTAAATAGAGTTAATCAGTAACACACCACCAACTGTCATATGAATCACCTGTAGATGTTTTCATTGTACAATAGAATGTAGAGATTAGGAACACATTTCAAATCACCATAAAGTTGTCAAGGATGGAAATGTGATGCTAAGTACCTGGTGGTGTATTAGATTGGAATCAGTGGCCTGGAGCAGGAACAGATTTCATATGCAATCTCACTGTCAGAAAAGACAGAGATGTGACATTACATTATCCTAGAAAAACACATCTTTACATTGCATTTGTATATGTGTCACTCTTTGATGTCAGTGGCTGTTAATATGGTCTCCCTCCAGACAGAGTGTTGGGCACATCAGTGCAACTGGCATTCATACCTTCTACATATAGTTACAGTCATACCTAAACATACTGTGCCATATAGTTACAAGCACCTTTGAATGCTTTCTAGTCTCTTTAGATGTAAAATAGTTGGAGTTTGAGCTTATTATTTTTACTCTAGATAGTACTCAAGGTTCTTCCTTCCTTCCTTCCTTCCTTCCTTCCTTCCTTCCTTCCTTCCTTCCTTCCTTCCTTCCTTCCTTCCTTCCTTCATTCCTTCCTTCCTTCCTTCCTTCCTTCCTTCCTGCCTTTTGTCTCAGTTTGTAACAGTTACATATTTTACAGTCATTGTTCCTGTCAGTGACTCTTCCCCATGTAAAATTAGGATTTTCCTCTTCTTCTATGGAATGAAGTCTGGGATGCAATGAGAGAACCTCTGTAAGTGGGTGTCCTGAGTATTTAGGGCACTACCTCTCTCTCTCTCTCTCTCTCTCTCTCTCTCTCTCTCTCTCTCTCTCTCTCTCTCTCTCTCTCTCTCTCTCTCTCTCTCAAGGATTTCTCTATTACACCCCTTTCTCTGTCTCTCTCTTTCTCTCTCTATATCTCTCTCTCACACACACACACACACACACACACACTGTCTCTCTCTCTCTCTCTCTATCCCATCCCTCTCTCTCTTTCAGAGTTTCTCTATTGTATCCCTTGCTCACTCTCACATACACACAGTCTCTCTATGCTCTCACCTCATTCTCTCTCTCTCTCTCTCTCTCTCTCTCTCTCTCTCTCTCTCTCTCTCTCTCATAGCTTCTCTCTATCCCATCCCTTTTTTCTTTCTTCCCCCCTAGCTTAAAAGGAACTCTGTAATCTCCTACAGGACGACATTAAATGTACAAGACTAAGCAGAGCTGGGAATCAAGCATTTGGAGAAAAGTATCTTTGTTGAGCACATTTTCCAATTTAAAGTGGATTATCTAGCAATTCAGCAACTGTTTTGTCTCCCGTATCCTGACATGTTGACCTCACAGGGTTTATTTATTTGATTCTGACTTTTTAATCTTCTGTACTTTAAAGCAAAGCGGCGAAGGGAACATTTTTTTCAGCATTTTGTTACACTTTTTGTGTTTGCTTGAGGAGCATGGAAACTGGTGAAGATGCCGAAACCATCCTCCGTGGCAGAAAACCAAATTTCATTAAAAAAAAATATGCTGATAAATTTAAAATGCAAGTTTAGGCATTTTTAAAGCTACGTTTTTGCCTAACATTTCAATAGCTCTCTGTATATTCTTTTATGCTTAGGATGAAAAAAAATCAACAAATCTGTCATGTACCATAAATTTCCTTGGCAAAGTGTGTGAATTTCACCATTCCAAGAAATTCAAAAAACTCATAAAGAACTTAATCCTTATTTATCATAATGACAAATTGTACATATTGAAATTTCTGAATGCAGAAGTGCAAGGTTTTGTTTACCCACAATGCTGCATTTTTTTCTTACATAATTTTAGTTGAAATGAAGTTACACAATATCTTGAGTCCATTGCAACTTGCACACCTTTGGGTGACACTGTATGCTTGACCACAACTGTGGTAACAGTTGTAAATGGGCCCTAAAACATATTTTCTCAAACATTATTCTTGCAAAAAAAAATTGCTGATGGCGAAATCCAGAAGTTCACCACAAATTCCTGACTGGTGAATAAATTCACTTGGCAGGCACTATCCATCATGTGTATTTTCAGCAGCTGTAAGACTTCGACAAATATAGAATATAGAATATATATATATATATATATATATATATATATATATATATATATATATATATATATATATATATATATATAATATAATATAATATAGAAATAACATTTTTGCCAATGACACTTATCAAAATCCAAGGGGCACATTTACTAAGCTTGAGTGAAGGATTCGAATATAAAAAACTTTGGATTTTGAAGTATTTTTTTGGGTACATCGACCATCGAATAGGCTACTATGACCTTCGACTCGAACGATTCAAACTAAAAATTGTTCGACTATTCAACCATTCGATAGTCGAAGTACTGTCTCTTAAAAAAAAAACTTTGACTATATACTTCAGCAGTTTAAACCTACCAAGGTACAATGTTAGCCAATGGGGAAAAATCCTTCAATCGATCTATTAAAATGGGTCGAATCGTTCAATTCGATCGATCAAAGTATTTGTGCTAAATCCTTCGAATTCGAAGGATTTAACTTCGAGGGTTAATTAACCCTCGATATTCGACCCTTGATAAATGTGCCCCCAAATCTTTTCGATAATTTTATTTAAAAAAATCTGAGCAAACCAATCCCCGATTTGATTATTATTAAAAAAGCACAATTTATTTGGATTGGGGGAAAAGTCAATAAAATCGTGCAAAAATCTGAATCGTACCTTTTTCCCTGATTTTTTTTTTTTTTCAGGATTTTTCCCGAAAAGCCAGAATTTTTCAGATTTTTACCCTAAAAAGTTTGAAATAGACAGATTTTTGGGCTAATTCCAGCACAGACCACAGAAACTTCAAAATAGGATAGGGACCTCTCCCACTGACTTATATTCAACCTCGGCAGGTCTGAGATTCCAGATTTTCAGATTCTGACTTTTTCCATCCTCGGAGTATAATAAATCTCGAAAAAAAACTTGTTTAATTTCCACAAAAAATTTGGATTTTATAGCAAAAAATGTTAAATTTTTTTCACGTTTTTTACATTCGTACTTTAATAAATAACCCCCTTCACCAAAATAAATTCCTCAAATTCTTTTCATTTTATTAGAGGTGGAATTATTTCTAAGTCCCTGTATGAAGAGAGTGGAATGTAAAGTGAATTAACAGCGTTTCTAAACTCTGCTGACTGCCCAGTCGGAACTTTATAGCTGTGAATATCATTTCTGTTTTCTTGTTGTAGAACGGCAAGCAGAATATATAAGCTGCCCAAACCAACATATGTAGATGAAACATGGGGAGATGTGCAGAATCCACTTCTTCAAACTGTCTTCCAGCTCTCTCTCAGCATCATTCTTGCATATAGGCTCGGTCACCCCGCTGGTACAGTTGACAGAAAAGTGAGCCGACACTGTGGGAGATATTCATGAAACGGCTGGCTGCCAAGGCTGCGTATTAATCAGTGGTGAGCCCTGTACCTCAAGGTGAGAGACTTAAGGAGTCACATTAACATCAATCCCTTTCAGTTCTCTCAAATGTTAGCAGAGAGCAATGCTCAGCAGAGCAGGACGAGTGATTGAACGGACAGGGTAATGGACAAAAATGTTTTTCTTCCTTGTGACCACCTTATTCATTCCATGTTTAATCACTGGGTCTCATTTGTACTGAATTTAATGGTCCGAGGCCATATGTTTTATTGCAAGGACCATCAATGCATGTTTTTAAAGTGATGGCATTGATATATCTGTTGTATGGATGTATCTCTTGCTCTTAGCTCCACAGCTCAGAAAAGTGCTGCATAAATGTTATTCAAGAAAGACAAATTCTGGATTTTGTTTAACTTCCGAAGATATATTAAAAATACAAATATCAACATATTGTCAAGGGAAGGCCAATTATTATAGATTGAATTTCAGTGGTATTTGAGCTTTTTGAAGCCATGATTAAACTCATTTTCTCTAAAACCACAAATGCCATGAAAGTTATTAAACGATCCGAATATAAAAAGTCTGAATGGGGACAAAATGCTGAACAATATGCTACACAATTCCAAAATCTCTAAAAACCGAGTTTTTTTGGACAATAATCGGCTTATTTATTAAACCACAATTTTTCTTGCCGATTCTGTAAAGGGGAAACTCAATTTTTTAGAGAGATTTATTATACCCCAAAGCTGCTAAAATTCCCCAATCCAAAAATACTCCATCTAAAACCTGTCAAGGTCATGTAGAAGTCAATGGCATGTCCCTGAAGATGTTTCTTGATAATCCGATAAATTCAAGTTGTCGTGGCAACAATTCGATGAAGCTGAGGAGCCGATTTATTAAGTCGCACATATTTTGGATCAGGCTTTTTGGTGCCAAAAATGTTTTTAAAAGTGTGATTTTTTGACACTGACTTTTGTGACTTTTCAGATTTTTTGAATAAATTTCATGACATTCATGGTTTTAGAGAATTATTAATGGTTTTAAAAACCACTAAAACTACGAAAAAGAAACTGATGATAAAGAGGCCTCCACTTAGGGTGGGGGGGTTAATTAAATTGTAATTTCTCAAATTTTTTTGAATAAAACAAAATCGACCATCCACAAATTTAGCTCATTTATCAAAAAAATAGCTTTAAAAAGTTGGCGTGACAAAAAGTTGCATCAATATTGCACATCAATTCCAAACACTCAGAGGCCTACTTAACATCGGAATCATAAAAACTCGATCAATTTGAAGTATTCAATGTTTTTTTAGCCGATAACTCGATCAATTTAAGAAGTTGAGTTTTTCCCTGATTGCATTCAATTGAGTTTATTTGAGGTAGAAATAAATCTCACACACCTCACAAACTCGACATTTGATAAATAATGCCCTTAATACATTTTAGAGATTTGTAACAAAAAAAAAATTGAATGTTATTCACATAAAACTTTAGAGACATTTTTTTAAAAACCACACGTTTAGAGAGAAAATACAGTTTATGAGAAAAAACAATCTTTATTGCATTGGCCACAAATATCTTTTTATGAACTGAATATAAATGAAGTTCATTTAACAAAATATGAATAATTCTTAAATCAACTACAATTCTTTCCAGGAATGTCCATGTAATTGAACTACTGTTTTTTTTAAAGGGTTCACTTAAGGAGAACTGATTTGAGATAAGCAGTGTGACTTAAGCCACTTACATCTCAAGCTGAAAGCCTCCCCAATTTGCCCAATGTGCTCACGCTGATCGTTTAAACAGCATGTCGGCTGCTCCCATATCTCCCTGGTTCCTTTGAGGAACATTTTGCTTTCAGAACATTATGCTTAGAAGTAGTCGCCAAATCTCTCAAGGGCTTGTTGAGTAATTAAACTAAAAGGCAGCAGTTGTGGTTTTAACAGGGCAATTAAAAGGAAAGTATTTTGTGTTTCTCAAAGCCCTAACTGCTGACAAAGGTCCCCTGAGAAATCAGTACTGTACGAAACAGAAAGTGTGTTGTTCAAGCAACTAAGGGGGCTTAGTGGGACTAACGCACGGGAGTAAGGAGCATTTTACTATCATTTTATCTAAAAAAAATCTAAAAAACACAAACAAACTAATTTTCACCTTTTCAGTCAGAAAGACAATCAGATTAGAAAAAGTGAACCCCAACCAGCCTTTTACCAGACTTTTTACCTTTGGGTATTATCCTCAGCTTAACAGTACAATTATTATTATTGTTGTTGTTATTGTTATCTGTATTTATAAAACACTGACATTTTCTGCAGCATTGTACAAAAAAATGGGGTTATACATTAAACATACAGAAAAACACGCAAAACCAACAGTACCCAATACAAGAGCCTGCCCAAAAGAGCTTACAATCTAAAAGGAGATTGGCGAGATTGGTGGACAAAATAGAGGCATTTCAGAACAAAATTTTATCTTGGTAATAATGTATGGGGCCAATTTATCAAAAGTTTATTTGCGCGTTTTGAGAAAAAAAGAATTTGAACGCAAATATACTATGAGAATATATGAGAATATGCTTTGGAACCCTCAATATTCAGGATTTTTAAAAGAATAAAACTATGAAAAAATTAATCTAGTAACAGCTGCCAAGGTTCAATAGGGATTGTCTCTAACAGCTTTAATTATAAACTAATTTTCCTAGTTTATTAAAAAAAAAGAGTTTTATAGGTTTTATAAGGAATGGAACTTTATGGTTCTCACTGGCAGGCAATTTTTTTTTTTTGAGAAAAAAACATGCACAGGAAGATTCTGCTGCATTTTTTAAAAAAAATAATATAGGGTTTGAGAAACTAAGTCACACGAGTTTTGTCACAGTTTTTATTTGGCAATTGTATTTTTTTTCCCCCAACCATGAAAATGAGTAAATAGGCCTCTAAGTCTCAATGGCTCCATAAATAAATAACATATCAGGAGGACAGTTGAACTAGGGTGCCCTTATATTTTTTCAAGTCTGCGCTTGAATGTCACTATTTTTGTGTTGTTTGTTGAAAAAAAACCCTTCTGTTGTGCCATGAAAAAGCAGGAAAAATGCCAAAGGTATTATCAGAATGTCCATGCAGTTTGTTTTACTGAAAAAGAGCATTTTGTGCTCTGTATGAAATGCAGAAGAAATGCTGATGCCTTCCCACTGACACCAGTGCCATTTTGTGAATATTTCTATGGTTTCGTGATTTTTTTCGGTTAGGGTACTATTTACTGTAGCTTTAATTATCCAGAGCCAGGTGAATATTGATGATACATACCACTTGGGGGGTTATATATATCAAAATCCAAATTTATTTCATTATTTATACTCTCACCAAATCCGCACGGGTTATTTCACCTGATTTATCAATACAGTTTCCCCAAAAAATTCCAGTTCAGGATAAAACTCAAAAAAATCGTGAAAAACATACGAAAATGCGAATCATATACATTTTTTGTATTTTCCGCCCGAAAAATCTGAGTTTTTCAGATTTTTTCCTAAAAAACACAAATTCTTTGGATTATTGCACAAAACCCAGCACAGATCAGGATATCTTCAGGACCTCTTTCATTGACTTATATACAACCTTGGCAGGTCTGAGATGCCGGATTTATGGATTTTGACTTATTCCATGCTCTGGGTATAATAAATCCTGAAAAAGTTGTGTTTTTTTCCACAAAAAATTCAGTTTTAAGCCAGGAACCTTATAAAGTAACAGAACTGAGCTTACCTGTGATATCATTGATATGGTGGTCAACTCTAAAATGACATCATCAACATAGAGATGAACCATAAGAGAACAATTAGCAAACTGACAGTCATTCAAGTGTTACCAAGCCATTTTAGTATTCTTCTAATCTTCTTGATACCCAAATATATGGATTTGATATGTGGACTGAGTCATAGAGTCTATTTCCGTTTGATTTATTTGTGTTTTATGTACTTAAGGCCGCTGATGAGACCCACAGTTTATAAAAGAAAATGCATATCACTGAGGATGAAATTTGAAATTTGATCAAGTGCAGCATGTCAGGGATCTGTAGAAAGACAAGTGTAATTTAATAGCTTTATTAATCACATACAGGTAGCAAATGATCTGGCAGGCAGCCTTTTTTTATGTATAACGCTGGCTGATATTTCAGATGATGCCAATAAAATGATAAATGATTTGACAAATAAAATAGCTTTAAAAAAAAGGAAACCCCTACTGAATACCAAGATTGAGACTAAAAGAGAAATGAAACACCACATTCAATCAAGATTCTCTCAGCACGTGGGTACAGCTTCTTCAGGGCATAGACTATTTCTTCTCTGTGTATTTGTATTTATATAAATGTCTTGTAGATGCTATGTCTAAACATCATGTGAGGCTATATATTATTGTGCTTATAGAACGGTCCTGCATCTCACATTGTGCTGGAGGCTGACAATCAAAGAAGGAGTGACAGGAAAGGTCTAAGGGAAAACATGTGGGATTTGTGTCAATGTCAGGACTCATATGGTTATCTACCACTGCAGTTATTTGTTGAGCCATTGGAGATATCATGATTTCAAGAACATACAGGATTTAAGACAGCCTCACTCTTCTGCTCTTTGCTCTTCATTGAGTCATTTTTCTGTGAGTTGTCAAGTTCCTGAGTTCCTTCTAACCATATCCATTATATTTTATCTCCTGGTTTTGACCCTTGACCTGTTTGCGTGGACTTGTATTGCTTGCTGCCTATCTAGACTTCTCACCTGATTTCACAGACTTGCTTCAGTTTACTACATACCCTAACCACTGGTTTGTTATATAGACTTATCTCATAGGTTGCATGCTTTGTTGACATGTTGTTTCTCTTTCATTTTCATCAAGTCATTGTTTTCATCTTATATTGCTTCCAGTCATGATCAAGAGCCATTACTGTATATAGAGTGTTGCTTTGCAAAATCATCAGAATGCCTCATTGCTCACATTGCTCAATAAGCACTACATTTGCTAGTCTTATAGTAAGGTTACTGATTAGTAAAAACTTAAAAAGACACTCAAGGTGTATGTTGGTCAAAATTATTTACCCCAATATGCCTCTAGGAGACACCATATCGCCTTCTCTCTCTTGCTTTGGCCTAATTTTTGGTATCATTCCTACAATAGTAGAGCTTTTAATGTAGAGATATGATTGTTGTAGTCTACCGTGGAAGGTCAGTAGCTCCAAGAACATCTAGAATGAACAGAAAATACGTGTTCTCCCCAATTCTCACTCTTGCATGTTATTTGTAAAATCTTAAAATGAAACATTGTTATTATATATTGAGCTTTTATATAAAGTCTGTAAAGAACGACCAACACAATTATTGAACATAATGACTTTTTGTACTAGTAACTGATGGTAGACTGTCAGGCTATCTTGCAAGGGATAAAGAAATAGAATATTTTGCTGCTAGAAGCTCAGTTGACTGGTGTTAGAGAGAATGGATCTAAGAGTGCATTAAGATGTGTGCAGTGAACTCCCTTGACTTTGTAACCACAGGTCACCTTGAAATACGAATTTCCCTTTCAGTGAAAAAAAAAGGAGAGTTTTAGAGTTGAAGAAAACCATGCAGGAGGCTTGGAAGCATCAGAGCTAAAAAGAAGCAAAAATGAGATGAAAGCCAACGGAAACAGCATATTGTACAGTAAACAGCTCAGAGAAATAATTTCAGATAATGGCCCTGCAGTGACTCAGAGATTCAGCAATAAAGAGGAACCAAGTGTTTAAACACTTGTTTTTAAATATGTTTATAAAATATAGTTCCTAATGAACTTGTTTGTGTTTTATTTTTCTGATTTGGGGGATTATTTAAACCCTTTTTATGTTAGTGATTTTTATCCAGATCAGATGACTCAGTTTAATATGTTATAGGAAATCCAGGGCTGTAGAAGGGTGAGGGTCTGGATTGGCAGGGCTAGATGTCATACTAGATGTCCTGTCAGTCCAGTCCGACCCTGGTTGCTGACTCCTCGTCCCTGTATTGTAAGTTGCCATAAGCATGTTCTAGTGTCTCACACATTGGTTGGGTTGAGACTCCCTGCTTAACTTCCAGAAGACCCACTTTAAGAACTACATTCTCTTCATCATCTGTATGTGACCCCGCTATGCCTCCACCTATCTAGAAGTCTAGAAAGGGCATGTTGCCCCAATGGCAGAGACCATAGAGTCAACTTCTACATATGATATGGACATGTTCTAAAATAATGAAATTTTGGAACAAAGTGATGAACTTGCTGGTACATGAAATACAGCTAAATTGGGAGGAAGGACAGCATTGTTTTCAGGTGATGTTGTATGATGAATTCTATTGCCTGCAATACAAATGATGCTATCAAATAAATTATGTAAATGGTGGGTCCCTTCAAAGGTTATGTACCTAAAATGAAAACACATGTGAATACACTAGAAGTTTCATAGCCAACATGCGTCATGCCATGTTACTGTAAACACCAAGGAGAAGCCTGAGGGTTTTAGTTCTGCAACCACTGATTTATCAAGGTTCACTAGTAATAAATAAGCTATTCCATGAATAGACAGTACATAGTCCCAGCAATGATTCCAGAGAGGTATCGATGTCTGCCCATAAAAACCTCACAACACGTAATCTATTGCTGCCATTACAAGGGAAGCATATATTAGTTAATTAACACTATTGCTCTGATGGATCATTAATAAGAGCATAATTCATGCCTGTGACTAGCAATTATTCAGTCCATTAAAGAATGCAAGGCTAGAAGGTCTGTAACAAACACTAATGTGGTGAAGACCTGCACAAGCTTGATTAAAACAAAGTTGATTAAACAATAAAAGTATAATATATAAATCCTTTATTTCGAGGAAAACTCATGACTTTTGTTCTCTGTCCATATCCACAAAGTCCTATAAAGATATCATTTGAAAATCCATGGTGCGTTATCTGAGTATTAACATTTGCAAATGTATAGGCACAAGGCTGAGTTATACAGAGAACTCTGAGTATCACTCATGTATTATAAGGGATAATGTACCCCCTACTGTAAATGATAAGGATATTAGAAGTCACTGAGGGGTTGTTCTGTGACCATATAAAGGCACAAGGCTGCAGGCTGAGTTATACAGGGAACTCTGAGTATCACTCATGTATTATAAGGGATAATGTACCCCCTACTGTAAATGATAAGGATATTAGAAGTCACTGAGGGGTTGTTCTGTGACCATATAAAGGCACAAGGCTGCAGGCTGAGTTATACAGGGAACTCTGAGTATCACTCATGTATTATAAGGGATAATGTACCCCCTACTGTAAATGATAAGGATATTAGAAGTCACTGAGGGGTTGTTCTGTGACCATATAAAGACACAAGGCTGCAGGCTGAGTTATACAGGGAACTCTGAGTATCAATCATGTATTATAAGGGATAATGTACCCCTTACTGTAAATGATAAGGATATTAGAAGTCCCTTAGTGGTTGTTCTGTGACCATATAAAGGCACAAGGCTGCAGGCTGAGTTATACAGGGAACTCTGAGTATCACTCATGTATTATAAGGGATAATGTACCCCCTACTGTAAATGATAAGAATATTAGAAGTCACTGAGGGGTTGTTCTGTGACCATATAAAGACACAAGGCTGCAGGCTGAGTTATACAGGGAACTCTGAGTATCACTCATGTATTTTTAAGGGATAATGTACCCCCTACTGTAAATGATAAGGATATTAGAAGTCAATGAGGGGTTATGTGACCATATAAAGACACAAGGCTGCAGGCTGAGTTATACAGGGAACTCTGAGTATCACTCATGTATTTTTAAGGGATAATGTACCCCCTACTGTTAATGATAAGGATATTAGAAGTCAATGAGGGGTTATGTGACCATATAAAGACACAAGGCTGCAGGCTGAGTTATACAGGGAACTCTGAGTATCACTCATGTATTATAAGGCATAATGTACCCCCTACTGTAAATGATAAGGATATTAGAAGTCACTGAGGGGTTGTTCTGTGACCATATAAAGACACAAGGCTGCAGGCTGAGTTATACAGGGAACTCTGAGTATCACTCATGTATTATAAGGGATAATGTACCCCCTACTGTAAATGATAAGGATATTAGAAGTCACTGAGGGGTTCTGTGACCATATAAAGGCACAAGGCTGCAGGCTGAGTTATACAGGGAACTCTGAGTATCAATCATGTATTATAAGGGATAATGTACCCCTTACTGTAAATGATAAGGATATTAGAAGTCCCTTAGTGGTTGTTCTGTGACCATATAAAGGCACAAGGCTGCAGGCTGAGTTATACAGGGAACTCTGAGTATCACTCGTGTATTATAAGGGATAATTTACCCCCTACTGTAAATGATAAGGATATTAGAAGTCACTGAGGGGTTGTTCTGTGACCATATAAAGGCACAAGGCTGCAGGCTGAGTTATACAGGGAACTCTGAGTATCACTCATGTATTATAAGGGATAATGTACCCCCTACTGTAAATGATAAGGATATTAGAAGTCACTGAGGGGTTCTGTGACCATATAAAGGCACAAGGCTGCAGGCTGAGTTATTCAGGGAACTCTGAGTATCACTCATGTAGCATCGGTGTATCATTTGAGGCAAGAGTTAATATTATTTGACACCAATTATTTATTTATTTCATATATATGTATGTTGTGTGTTAACATCACTGATGACATGTATATTCCCCTGATGCTAGCATATCAGCATAGCCTAAATCCTCTAATCTGGCCAAGATAACCTATTCCACTGTCCTGACAAGTGAACAATAATGCAGATCATCAGCTCCAGCTGGAATGTCAATTTCAAACTGCATTTATATTCCACAGGCGTGTTTTTTAACATCCACAATATTAAACAGAAGATTGTATCACCCAACAAGCTGTAAACAAAAAAAAAAGAAATAATACAGACCCTCCAGAAGTTTCATGTTATTTGTGTTATCATCTTGCAGTAAAAATGTTATTAGATCTTATCAGACATCCAGCAATATTAAAAGACAAGCCGTATATTTTCTTTTCCACTCCAATACATATATATCTCTGTATATACATCATTTCCCATCAGCTACCGTTTCACTGTTTTTCAATAACAAGTAATGATCCACGTTGTGTATTTGTCAAACTCCGGTAATTTCATTCTCTTCTCTTGTTTTTATTAACTATGGTTTCAACTTTTTATATTCCAGATTCAAAAACAATCAACCCTTTGCGTCGAGTCAAGTACTCTCAATTCTTTTTGCCATTTAACATTCTGTTTGGAAAACAATGAAAATTTTTAACTGAAACTTTTCAAAGCTCCAGTTTTAGCCATGGATTAATACATTAACAAATTTATGAAGAATCAGATGATAATAGGAACACAAATGTATGCAACCTCCTTAATTGTACCACTGCTTTAGGTCTTTTTAGACAATAAAATAATGAGGTTCTTCTAATCCTGTTTTATTAGGTTTGATTGAAAACAGCAGACAGCAGCCTTCCCAATAGTGATGGGCGGATTTATTCGCCAGGCGCGAATTTGCGCGTTTCGCCGCCAGCGCATATATTCGCGAAACGCGAAAATTTGCCGCCGTCAAAAACGAGACGCCGGCGCTGTTTCGCAAATTTTTCACCGTTTCGCGAATTTTGCGCGAAATTCGCTAATTTTTCGGCGAAGCGAAACGGCGCAAATTCGCCCATCACTACTTCCCAACATTTTCCTATTCTCTGTTTATATATTAATGGGCAGATGTTTTAATCTAATAAATTTAAATGTACTCACAATTCAACTGAAAGGTTTTTATAAAAACAAATCTGAAATTCGATCAAACGGGAACGACCCGAAAATTTAATTTGTATTCATTTCGAATTCAAGCGAAATTCGAATTGAATTTTCCTCTGAAAAAAACTTGAATATCAGGAAGCCTATTAACATCTTCAAATATGTCAATGGATCTCTGCCATTGACTTGTAAATGAATCCAGTAGGTTTTAGGTGGCAAATATTCAAATTAGGAACAAGACACACCGGCACAGCATGGGTGAGTTCAGCAGGTTAAACCTTGCTCGTTTATTGCGGCATCCGCAATAAACGAGCAAGGTTTAACCTGCTGAACTCACCCATGCTGTGCCGGTGTGTCTTGTTCCTACGTTGTTTCTGAGGTTGCCCATTCCCTCTAGCATCGAGCACCTGGGAGTCGCTGAAGTCTGGACGGCCAGGGTGTGCGAGTGTAAGTCTTTCTTTTTGCAAATATTCAAATTAGAGCTGTTTCAATGGTCGAATTGGGATAAATCTCACATTCAAATTAAGGGGCAGATTTATCAAAGGTTGAAGTGAATTCGAGGGAATTTCCGAAGTAAAAAATTCGAAATTCGAAATAATTTTTTGGATACTTCGACCATCAAATAGGATACTACGACTTTGAATTTACTTCAAATTCAATTAGAAGTAAAAATAGTTAGAATATTCGACCATTCGATAATCGTAGTACTGTCTCTTTAAAAAAATTTAGACTTCAATACTTCGCCAAATTAAACCTGCCGAAGTGCTATGTAAGCCTATGGGGACCTTCTAGAGTCTAGACCATTATTCTAAGTCTTCACACATCGAAGTAAAATTGTTCAATTGTACCCTAAAATCGGTCGAATCATTCAATTTTTCGATTGTTCCATCAAACAATTTTACTTCGATCATTCAATGACCAAATTCGGTGAAAAATACTTGAACTTCGATATTCGAATTCAAAGTATTTCATTTTGTTGCTCGAATTTCGAAGTATTTTTTTTTGATAAATCAAATGTTTGAATTTTGACTCTAAAAAAAATTTGCAAATTCGAATTCAAATTTGAATTTATAATAAATCTGCCCCTAAGAGACTGCATACTAAGTACTACATCTTTATCAACATTCAGCATTTTATTTTCTCTTCCCCTTGCCTAACTTCTTATTTTTTAGGAACCAATAAAGCCCTGCCAATTCCTATTTTTGTAGGGGAAATAAAAGTAGAGCAAATTAAGTATTCCTTCCAACCAATAGCCTCATCCAGGGCCACTTGGGGAGGCCCATTTATTAATGGTCAAATTTAATGGTATTAGAGCTTTTTGAAATGTGAAAGTTATTAATATATATATATAAAAAATATTAATGAAAAAAAGGGCTAAATGATCCAAAAAGAATACAAATATATCTAAAAATTCAAAAAAATCCAAAACCATCTAGTCTGAATGGCTAAAAAAAGGTCCAGTAGGATCAGCTATAGAACTATAGTTTTTACACTTTTAGGGTCATATTTATCAAGGGTCGAATTTTGAATTTAAAAAACTTTGAAATTCAAATGAAAAAAGACCAACCAAAATGAAGTCAAAGTTTTTGATCGAATAGGTCTGTATTTGGCTGAATTAGAATCGTTCGAAATGAAGAAATAGCTCATTCAATTGAATTTGATTAGAAGTGTCCCCCCCCCATAGGCTAAAACAGCAATTCGACACGTTTTAGATGGCGAATGGTTGAAGTAGAATTTTTAAAGAGATAGTACATGATACATTTTGATATTCAAATGTTTTAATTTTTTGCAAATTCAAATCGAATTTGGACTTTTCCCTAGTCGAAGTACACAAAAATAGCTTGAAATTTGAATTTTTTCAATTCAAAAATTCACCTTGACCTTTGATAATTCTGCCCCTCAGAGTTTTAAGAAAACTTGAATTTTTAGAAAAAACATATGATTTGTGGAAAGAAAAGGAAATTCCAATGTTGGTAATCAGCTACTTAGCAACCCCAAAAGTGTATATATCTCTCACTTATAGGCGCACTATTTTCTCCATTCCATTCAACTTTTTCTAAAAATCAGAGGTAGATTTACAATTAATCCATACAGTGTCCTCAGCAGTATATGGAAAGCTTGACTTCATGTCTACAGTACTTGTAAACTGGTCAATGGTTTAAGGGTAAATTTCGACACATTGCAGCTGAGATTTTGTAAGTCTTTGGAGTTTTGGGAAATATTATGTGACAATTGTAATATTTTTCATAATCAGGCTAAGAAGCAGTCATTTTAATGGTCTTTCAAGGTATAAACATTGTTTTACATTTTTGCTGAAATTCAAATTATTTGGTTAAAAAAATATATGTTTCAGTAAACTAGAAAGTGGTTGAATTATTTTAATTGAGACTAAACTAACAAAAACCGGGTTGCATTGGGATAAGATTTAGTTCTTGTTATGACAGTTTCTTTGCTATAAATTCACAAAAAAACTCATCCTGTTTGCTGGGTGAGTATTTTTATACTGAATCTTGCACTAAGTACTGGAAAGACTATAACATTTTGTCTTCTATATACTCGTGATCTTGGAAAACTATTTTAGCAATAAGTGTTGAATTCATTAAAGTAAAATCAGCTTTTCCCACTGGCTTTCTCCTGCACTGCAACCTCGTCACATAGAGTTTTTGTCATAGTGTTTACCTGAGTTTAAATCTATTTTATCATTTGCCTGAGGCTAGCCAAGTATGCTTGTTTGTTCTGTATACACTCCCATTCGCCTGGCTCCCCAATGTACACTTAATCAAAAGCAAGGTGTTCCATTAAAATTCTATTATGCCGAGGGCAAGATAAGGCCCCTCAGCCATGAGGCAGTCAGTAGAAATGATTCATGGTTTGGGTTTGTTTTAATTAGGTCCTTGTCACATTCATCTAATCTTTGTTTCTTATAAAATGGCTCCTGCAATTGATACATCATGTTATTGATCAGCCAGGGAATTGACCATACTTCAGGAGTTCTCTCCAGCATAAAGCAAGATTTCAATATTCATCAATATTACGTTGTTTTGACATTGAAGAGATGGTTGAAATGATGACCTGGTTGTAGTTCTATGCATATTCATTTTACTATGATAGCCATCTACAAAATTATTAATGGCTGGGAATATAAAACACAATCTAAGATTTGCACCTACAAATAATTCCATGTATACCCTATAGCTCCAGTGAATCATGAAAATACACAATTCTATATTTAAATGTATGCACAAGTAAAAAATAACCTACTGCTTGTGTCCTGAGGAGTCTTCTACATCCATACAATGAATAGTAGTCATAATAAGTTGGCTCTGTTGCTACAGTCTGTAGAGATGTTTCTGATTCTACTCAACTGAGGAAAGATGGGGTAGCTTTTACTTATACAAAATATGTACATGCAAACAAAGGTAAGGAATTGGTATGCATAGGCATATTCCTCTTATGCACCCTCCTATGTACTCAACATATCTGGTTTCATCATCTTAAATAGCTTCAGCCAGATACATCAAAGAATAATTAATTATGAAATCTGGCAAAATGTATCCATGATTCAACATGAATGCTTATTGTATGCAAAATTGTGTTGAGGGGCACCTTAAAGAAAAATGGATTGGGGGTTATTGTGGATAAAAGGCATTGCAACTCTAGAAAGGGTCCACCCATGAACCAGATTCAATTCAGTGAGAAAAATGTATCTTATGGTTTTTCATGTGAAAATTCATAGACAAGATTCAATTTGAGGAGAAAAAAACCTTTTTCCAAACTCAATTCATTTTTTCCCATAGACTTTAATAGAGTTTTCACTTGCATTTGGAGAACATCATCTGTGACTTTTCATGTGATAAACCATGAGATAACCTTTTCTCACTGAATTGGGCCAGATTGAATTTAGTGAGAAAGAGTTATCTCAGCATGGTTTATCAGGTAAAAACTTATGGACGAGATTCAATTCTAGGGAAAAAAAAACTTTTCTCCAAATTGAGTTACAGTTTTTCGCCATAGACTTCAATAGAGTTTCACATGATAAAACTTTTTCTCACTGAATTGAATCTGGCCCTTTGCATCTTAGAAAGAAAAGGTGCAGAGAGGTGCAATTAATTAATAAAATTAATTGAACAATTCAATTATGAGGAAAGAACACCAAGATTGGGTTTATTTTCTCTGGAAAAGGGTTTATTGCAAGGAGACATGAAATGCTTAATAATGGCATTAGCTGGTATTTAAAAGAGTGGGGGAGCTTTTATCACAAAGAAATAAACAAATAAAGAAAGGATAAGATGCAACACCTTTACACTGGACAAATCTGTACTCATTTTAAATATTCATGAGAAACGATATAAAAAGATCTTTAGAGTAGATAGGGGAGATGCTAGTTTTGATGGAATAGCATGGGACTTGGATGTCTTATTGGACAAGTAAAAATTCCAGAGCTACAGTTTGTAGAAGTGTTATCCAAGGGATATAAATTATAGTTCTATTTCATGTTTAGACTTACAGTAATTTTTCTTGAACTCTTTAGTAGAGTATTTTGCTTGACCCAAATGCAAAAGAAATTGAGGTACATTTTGATGTGAAAAACCATAAGACCAGGTTTTCAATTTACTTGTGAACACAAATCATTGATTTTAAAGACCCAATGAAGTTAATTCGCTCTTAGGTACAGTGTAGTTATGTGGTTATTTGATGACTTACTGCTGGAGCCTGACGTGACTGGAGCTAATGGAATCAGCTGACAAGGGTTCCCACTATTGGGCAGGTGTCACCTTCTTGCTTCATTGCATTGCATCTTTCCTCCTGAATCCTGTCTTTGGAATTGCATTCTCAGAAAAAGATGTTTAGAGAAATACAATAAAAATCCATTATATTAATGCTGCTGTAAAATGTCCAACTATTCTGGAATGACCATCCCTCCTTCCCTCGCCAAAACTTCCTTCTAGTGGGAAGTTACCTCATGTTTGGCTTTACTAGACTAAAATTTATATAGTGAACTCTGAAATGTTGCGTAAAATAGTTTTTTATGGTGATGTGGTTGGGCACTTTAATTGGCACCCATTGTAGAAGTAACGACAACAAAAGTAGCAGCAAAGAACCACAGTGCAGAGAAAGAGTTTAAGAAGTAGAAGAAGAAGATACAGTATATTTATTTATTTTTAATCATGTCCCTTATAATTTTTTGGATTCAGACTAATGTCAAATCCTCCAATGGAGACTGACCCAAATACAGAACCAAAGTAAAGGCTCAGTTACAAACACAAACACAACTGAAAACAGCTATACCGAGGTAGTGATGGGTGAATCTGATCCGTTTCACCAAAAATTCTTGAAACAGCTAAAATTCATGAAATGCATTGTTTAGGGGCAACACATTTTTTTTGATGTGCAAAGATATTTTTTGATGCCCATTGGAGTCTATGGAAATAATTTTCGCCTGGGAACAAATTTTACTCATCACTACGGCCAAAGTTCTAACTGGTCGTAGGTAAATGGGGTACTAGGGGCTAGATTTGTAGTAGGTGCTTTGGTAGAACAATTTAGTGAGGGTGAGTGTGAGGGGTAGTCCCTGTTGTGAGGGACTCTAAGGTGTCCAGTGTAACCCATGATATGGTATGGTCAATAAAGGGTACTGTTGGCCTATACTGTAGGCCTATATTCTACTTTGCTCATGTATCTATTTTCTACTCTAATTAAACTATATGTAGAACTTGAAAAATGTGTATAAAAACGACAAAAAAACTCTATTATAAAATGTCCCCAAGTAAAATCAGCTGAGGTCCCATAGAAGCCAGTGGGAGCTGTGCTGATCCCTTTGGACATTTTTTTCTAGCCATTCAGACTTTTAGAGTTTTTCTGAATTTGTTTTCACTTGCAATTGTCTGAAATACTTAAATTTTTAGAGGTTTTAGAGATATTCATATTTTTTTAGATTGTTCAGCCCTTTTTTGTCATTTGTACTTTTGATCTTTTAATAACTTTCACGGCATTCGTGGTTTTAGAGATTTAGGGGCAAATTTACTTAAGCTCGAATGTCAAGGGTTAATTAACCGTCGATATTCGACTGTTGAAGTTAAATCCTTCGACTTCGAATATCGAAGGATTTAACGCTATTCGTTCGATCGATCGAAAAAGGAAGGATTTTAATCCATTGATCGATTTTTGTTTGACCAAAAAAAGATTGCTAAGCCTATGGGGACATTCCCCATAGGCTAACATTGAGTTTGGTAGCTTTTAGGTGGCGAACTAGGGGGTCGAAGTTTTTTCTTAAAGAGACAGTACTTCGACTATTGAATGGTTGAATGGTCGAATAGTCAAACGATTTTTAGTTGGAATCGTTCCATTTGAAGACGTAGTCGAAGTAGCCCATTCGCTGGTCGAAGTAGCCAAAAAAAACATTTGAAATTTGAAGTTTTTTTTCCTCTATTCCTTCACTCGAGCTAAGTAAATGGGCCCCATAGAGTTTAATGGTGGTTTCAAAAAGATTTAATACCACTAAAATTTGACCTTTAATAAATGGGCCTCCAAGTATTAATATTAAAGCTTTTTAAATTTTTGTTCAAGGGGTCCCTTTCAGGCTGGGTCCCAAGAAAACTGACCTGTCTTATATGCCATCATGTCCATTTTAAAGCTGATTACAGAGAAACCTAAATGTTATTACATTGGAAATGTTATACCAATTATTCATTGAAGTTATGTAGTGTTATGACTGTACTGCTACTATTACATTCAACTCATGCTGTGCTTCCTGTGCTTTCCGAATACACATACTCCTACAAGAGTTTACTGATTTTGCATTGAACTATTCAACCTAAATTGCTATTCTTGTTAGATATGCAAAACCACACATTTGTGTTGTACTCCCTAAATGTAACTAGCAGAACTCTTACCCTTTTGTTATAAAGGTTATTTAAACACAACAAAATCGATACTATTGAGACAAGCTAATTGTGTTGACTTTGAATATGCTTATTTCTCAAAAATAACTTAAGTCGCACAAATATTTGCCTAGACTGTCATGGCAACAACTAATATTTACTTTTCTTTGACAAAGTTTAGGCAACCCGTAGGGAACAAAGCTTAAGGCAATTTACAGACGTAATATTGGCTGAAGAATAACAGTTCGCTGGTTACAAAATGCACAACATTTAACAGTTTTTTCATTCGGAATCTATGTCAACAGAACCTTGAAATGAGAATGAGAAAATGAGGGTAAAAATCCCCCATTAACGTTAATATTTTATTTATTAATTTGACTTTTCACAATACAGACTGGTGTCTGTAGATTAAAAAAATTAGAGCTAATCTTTAAAATTTTCAATTTATATCAGTCTGATTATATCCTAAAGACTGCAAGTTACAGTATATAGGAAGGTAATTATTATTTAAGGGTTCTACCCAAGACTGTTCAGTTCAGTTTCTGTCTTCTTAGACTATCAAAACACCCTCACCAGCAGAACATCTCATTCATTTGATTGGCAGATGTCCTGCCTGACTTTTGCTTTAGGCATTTGGAACAGACACCAGATTTAGGAAAATATGTTTTAAAATTGATCGTTATAACTAAAAATGAGTAAGACAGTTATCAAGTTTGGAAATGTGAGGAATTATGCTTTATATTACCAAAAATAACAGCAGTAACAAAAGTTGATCAAATATAGTGTGAATTAAATCAATCCTCAAATAGCATCAAATTATAAAATATATATTGTGCCTACTGTGCAATTTTCTACTACACTACAGTAAATGGCAAGATGTACAGGGCAGATTTATTAAGGTTCAAATGGTAATTTCGAATTCAAATTCTATTTTTTGAGTAGAAACCTTGATCAAAAGTCACAAATTTGATGAGTTGGGGAAAATCCAAACTCGATTTCAAAATAAAGATTCATCATACCTCGACCCTGGAAGTAACTCGAATTTGATAGGTCGCTACCTAAAACCTGTCGAGTTCATGTAGAAGTCAATGGCAGAGGTCCAGTGAAAAAAGCTCAAATTGAGTTCCTTTTGCATTTGATTCCGATTTAATTTTAGTTTTCAGGTCGGTAATATTCGTTTGAGTTTTAGACATTCATATTTTTTTTAAATAAGCTATCATTTGAGTTTCGAGGTGATTCAAGGTATAAAAAAAACTTGATCACTTTTGATAAATAACGCCCAAAGAGTTTGGCAGAAATAGGGTTCAACATGAAGAACAATGGACAGCGACCAATGAAAATAGAAGGTTTACTAAAACTTTTTGGATTGGGGGATTAGTAGCACTAGATAGCTGTAGCTTTCCCTGAGTAGATCAGATGTTCATCAAAACATTTTTTGACCCAATGATAGACCAGTTGGTTTGAACATTTGTGATGAAAAACTCATCTGAAATTAAAATTGTAGTACTGTAATGCTATGCCTAATGCTAATGGCTGTTGAAATGACTCACATGTGAAATAACTCATACGTTTCTGTTTTCCTCTGTCTTTGATGTACTGGAATAATGTGTGTTGACTATGCAAGTAAATAGATGTTGTTACAACATATTGTTGCTATTGTGAACAGAACTATATAATGCAAATCTGTTGAGTAGTTACTGTACTCTCAACCCTAACCTCAAGGCACATCTGTATATACATTATATATAAATGAAGCATGTTACACAGAGGAAAAATACACTTGGAGGGAAACATACTGCTGGAGGCATAAAAATACAAACATAGATTACTGTTGCCACATATGTTTGTTGGAAATAAATACTGTGGGAAGGACATGCAAGCATACAGTATGTTGCTATGGTACATCTCTATCCTTATAGCCTTCTGGAGATAGAGGAATAAAGACATATGTCTTGATGTGGGATTGCATGCAATAGACCCTAGTTTGATTCCCTTTGGCAACTCTTTTTGACCCTGGACAAGTCACTTATCCTGGGTCATACAATCTCCTAGGATCTCAGCATGCTTAGAATGCCTAGTGTGGCTGCCTTGATTGCGGTGAAGTACTTTGAGACCCATGGGAAAAAAAAGCTATATAAATAATTCCAATTTCCTTTCCTCTACTGCTGGCAGAACATGGGAACTTGAGGAGGAACATAGGTAGTTGTCAACCTTGAATAATATAATATGAAAGGGAAATGCATACCACTAGAAGGACATGATTTTGCAGTTGGAGTGACATAAATATTTATGGAAGGAGCGAGAGATACTGATAGAGCTAGAAGGGCATAGACATAGCTTAAAGGAATTTACATACTTGTAGAACTGGAAGAACCGACTGTACATAATGGCAGGAGGCTATAGATACTGCTAAAGATCACAGGATATACCTGTATACAACATATAAAGATATTGAAGAAACAGAAACACGATTATGGAACTATGCTTAGCCTCCATCTTACCATTTGTAACTATCTATATTAAGAATAATAATAATAACATTCCTTCAGGCCTTTTCCTGGCCTCCATAAAGGTGTGTATATCTAAGCTTTCAGCCTAGCTTTCACTCTAATTGGATTGTTATAATGCAATCCTCCTTTTTCCTTCTAAATGTCCTTCTCAGTCTGATAACCCTCATATTAGAAACCAGCATGCATGGGGCATGTTTTAGGGCACTGATATTAATGGGGAAGCCATATGCGATAAGAAAAGCAGCAACAGAAGTTTCTACATTTAGGGGCGAATTTAGAGTTTATGGGAGTTTATAAAAACTCCCAAAAAGTCCCATAAACTCGAAATTTTAAAAAAAAATTACCAATCAAATTTTTTTAAAAATTTTTTTTAAAATATTTTAATTCGGGTGAATAGGATCAACACGCAAACCCGAATCAAATCTATTTTTTTTTTTTTCAAACATCCACCAAATGACTTCAAATTTATTGTAGGAGGTCCCTCATAGACTTAAACAATAATTCGGCAGGTTTTAGATGGCGAATAGATGAATTCAAATTCTTAAAGGGACATACATGATAAATTTTGAATCTTTTTAAACTCGAAACTTCTTTGGACTATTCCCTATTCTAATTACACTAAAATAAACTACAATTTGAATTGAAACATTTTCAATTCGACCCTTGATAAATCTTGATAATGATAACATTTAGAGATCCCAACTAAGCAAATGTTAAGGGATTTTTTTGCACATGTACAAAAGGTGAGAAATTATATAAATTTGGTATATATTCGCTTAATTTTCCACTCTGTTCTCAACCAACTATTTAATCATTTGTTGATTGAATGGAAAAATGTCAAGCAACTCATGATATGTCATTATCGTCTATGTAAAATCTCCTGTACCCAAAGAATTAAGAGCCAAAACAATGCTCCTGCTATAGGTAAATACATTACGTGTTTATTATTTATTAACAAAGTCAGAAGTCTAATGTGTGGGGCTCTGGGAGGAGCAGCTGTAAGCCATTACATTAATGCTTTCTAAGAACACGAAGCATGCATAGTTTAGCAGATGGTGTTCCAATTCACCTCCTGTCCCATGGGAACACACTGTTTTTATCTTTCTATGTTTGCTGCGCTTTTCTCCTCCTCTCCATTCAAAAGGGTAATTACATTTTTTTTAATGGAAAATCTATAACTTTTACTAGACCACCCCTTAAAATCAAAGCTACTAAATTACAGCACATTGACTTTCCAGATATTCCTATCTCGTACTTGTAAATAGGTTTTGCTTGTAGTCGAAGTCCTGATTTTTATGGTAATGCCTTTGTTGGTCTTCTCTTCTTCATCTGTAATTTTAGATCTCTGTTAAAGTCAGCTCTCCAACCTGTTCGCACTTAGAACTATTGACCCTCTTATTTGGGTCAAAGAATCCTGTTAAAATTAAAGTAAATGAGACTCATTTGTGACTGTAGTGGCCTTTGTACAAATTTGTGGCATTCAATAAAGGTACTTATATCCAAAGACGCCTTGTGTTTCCGTCCTACCTTATTCTGAATTAGAGATGTCGCGAACTGTTCGCCGGCGAACTTGTTCGCGCGAACATCGGGTGTTCGCGCTCGCCGGAAGTTCGCGAACGTCGCGCGACGTTCGCCATTTTGGGTTCGCCATTGTTGGCGCTTTTTTTTGCCCTCTCACCCCAGACCAGCAGGTACATGGCAGCCAATCAGGAAGCTCTCCCCTGGACCACTCCCCTTCCCTATAAAAACCGAAGCCCTGCAGCGTTTTTTCACTCTGCCTGTGTGTGCTGAAGAGATAGTGTAGGGAGAGAGCTGCTGCCTGTTAGTGATTTCAGGGACAGTTGAAAGTTTGCTGGCTAGTAATCGTTTTGATACTGCTCTGTTATTGGAGGGACAGAAGTCTGCAGGGGTTTGAGGGACATTTAAGCTTAGGTAGCTTTGCTGGCTAGTAATCTACCTTCTACTGCAGTGCTCTGTATGTAGCTGCAGTGGGCAGCTGTCCTGCTTCTGATCTCATCTGCTGACTGCTGCAATAACAGTAGTCCTTGTAAGGACTGCTTTTATTTATTTTTTTGTTGTTTTACTACTACTACTACTACTACTACTATAAGAGCCCAGTGCTATTAGTCTAGCAGTGTTGGGGAGTGGGACTGGTGTGCTAATCTGCTGCTCCTAGTAGTTCAGCAGCACCAACTTTAATTTTTTTTTTTTAATATTCATTTTTTTTTATTTTACTTTTTTTTATTTTACTACCGCTGTAGTAGTGTATAAGTTGACCTTTTAGGCATTATTTGCCCTGTAGGCATTATTTGCACACTGTTTTCTTCAACCCGCCATCGAGCTGTGTGACCTTGTTCACATTCTGTCTAAATATCCATAATATTACCGTCTCCAGAAAAAACACCGGAGTCACTTTTTTCAAGCAGCCATAATATATTTTACGTAATCCGTATCCACCGCTGTAGTAGTGTATACGTTGGCCTTGTAGGCATTATTTGCACACTGTTTTCTTCAACCCGCCATCGAGCTGTGTGACCTTGTTCCCATTCTGTCTAAATATCCATAATATTATCGTCTCCAGAAAAAACACCGGAGTCACTTTTTTCAAGCAGCATTCATATATTTTACGTAATCCGTATCCACCGCTGTAGTAGTGTATACGTTGGCCTTGTAGGCATTATTTGCACACTGTTTTCTTCAACCCGCCATCGAGCTGTGTGACCTTGTTCCCATTCTGTCTAAATATCCATAATATTACCGTCTCCAGAAAAAACACCGGAGTCACTTTTTTCAAGCAGCATTCATATATTTTACGTAATCCGTATCCACCGCTGTAGTAGTGTATACGTTGGCCTTGTAGGCATTATTTGCACACTGTTTTCTTCAACCTGCCATCGAGCTGTGTGACCTTGTTCCCATTCTGTCTAAATATCCATAATATTACCGTCTCCAGAAAAAACACCGGAGTCACTTTTTTCAAGCAGCATTCATATATTTTACGTAATCCGTATCCACCGCTGTAGTAGTGTATACGTTGGCCTTGTAGGCATTATTTGCACAGTGTTTTCTTCAACCCGCCATCGAGCTGTGTGAGCTTGTTCACATTTTGTCTAAATATTGATAATATTATCGTCTCTAGAAAAACCACTTGAGTTACTTTTTTTCAAGCAGCATTCATATATTTTACGTAATCCGTATCCACCGCTGTAGTAGTGTATACGTTGACCTTGTAGGCATTATTTGCACACTGTTTTCTTCAACCCGCCATCGAGCTGTGTGACCTTGTTCACATTTTGTCTAAATATTGATAATATTATCGTCTCTAGAAAAACCACTTGAGTTACTTTTTTTCAAGCAGCATTCATATATTTACGTAATCCGTATCCACCGCTGTAGTAGTGTATACGTTGACCTTGTAGGCATTATTTGCACACTGTTTTCTTCAACCCGCCATCGAGCTGTGTGACCTTGTTCACATTTTGTCTAAATATTGATAATATTATCGTCTCTAGAAAAACCACTTGAGTTACTTTTTTTCAAGCAGCATTCATATATTTTACGTAATCCGTATCCACCGCTGTAGTAGTGTATACGTTGACTTTGTAGGCATTATTTGCACAGTGTTTTCTTCAACCCGCCATCTAGCTGTGTGTATTATCGTTTCCAGAAAAACCAACTGAGTTTTTGTTGTTGTTGTTGTTTTTTTAAAAATAATGCCAGGCAAAGGCAGGCCGCCACGCAGAGGCCGTGCTAGGGGCCGTGCTGCTATGCAATCCTGTGGCCCTAGCAAATTGCCCAGTTTTAAAAAGCCAATGACCCTGAACTCCCAAAATGCTGAAGAGGTAGTTGACTGGCTTACACAGCACACCCCATCCTCTACCGTTTCTAACTTTACCACAACATCCTCCTCATCCTCCACTGCTATGGCCACCCCACGTAACACTTCCTCCACCACCGGTGCCCCTTCTTCACTGGGGTCAGAGGAGTTATTTTCCAATGAGTTTCTTGAACTGAGTAATGCGCAACCATTATTGCCAGAAGAAGATGAAGGAGATGAGGACCTTACACCAGATTTAATTCTGGCAGAGAACACGATAGAGATGGACATAATGAGTGATGAGGAGGAGGTCCCCGCTGCTGCTTCCTTCTGTGATGTGTCAGAAGAAATTGATGCATCTGAGGAGAATGATGATGAGGAGATTGATGTTTTGTGGGTGCCTAGTAGAAGAGAGCAAGAGGAGGGTAGTTCAGATGGAGAGACGGAGAGTCAGAGAGGCAGTAGGAGAATAAGACTTAGAAGAAGCAGGGAGGACAGCCCGCAGGGATCAGCAGGGCAACAACATGTATCGGCACCTGTGTTCAGCCGGCCAACGCACCCGCCATTGCCGCCAATACCGCCAACTCCGCCAACTTCTACTGTTACCGCCAGATCGCACACTTCCAAAAAGTCAGCAGTGTGGGATTTTTTTAATGTGTGTGCCTCTGACAAAAGCATTGTAATTTGCAATGAGTGCAGTCAGAAACTGAGCCTTGGTAAGCCCAACAGCCACATAGGTACAACTTCTATGCGAAGGCACATGAGCGGCAAGCACAAAGCACTTTGGGAGCAACACCTCAAAGGCAACAGGCAAACTAAAAGCCACACTCCTTCTGGTCCAGCATCTTACTGCTCTACCTCTGCTCTCCTTGACCCGTCTGAACCACCCTCCCCCCGCCTTCCACCTTGACCACCTGTTCCCATTCCCAGTCATCTGCCACCAGCCAAGTTTCTGTGAAGGCCATGTTTGAGCGTAAGAAGCCAATGTCTGACTGTCACCCCCTTGCCCGGCGTCTGACAGCTGGCTTGTCTGCACTCTTAGCCCGCCAGCTTTTACCATACCAGCTGGTGGACTCTGAGGCCTTCCGCAAATTTGTAGCAATTGGGACACCGCAGTGGAAGGTACCCAGCCGCAATTTTTTTTCTAAAAAGGGAATACCACACCTGTACCAACATGTGCAGAGCCAAGTTACCGCATCTCTGTCACTTAGTGTTGGGCCAAAGGTCCATATGACTACTGACGCATGGTCCTCCAAGCATGGTCAGGGCAGGTATGTCACCTACACTGCCCACTGGGTGAACTTGGTAATGGCTGGGAAGCAGGGAATGGGTAGCTCAACAACAACAGTGGAGTTGGTGTCACCGCCACGGATTGCACGCGGTTCTGCCACCACCTCTACTCCTCCATCGCTCTCTACCTCGTCTTCTTCTTCTTCTTACTCTGCTGCTGGGTCCTCCTTCTCCTCCTCCACACCTGTGCACCCCCAGCTCCCCCTAGGCTATTCGACGTGCCAGGTACGCCGTTGTCACGCTGTCTTGGGGATGACGTGCCTGGAAAGCAAAAACCATACCGGATCTGTACTCCTGTCATCTCTGCAGTCACAGGCCGATCGGTGGCTGACCCCACACCAACTGCAGATCGGAAAAGTGGTGTGTGACAATGGAAGCAATCTGTTGGCAGCGTTGAGACTAGGCAATTTAACACATGTGCCCTGCATGGCACATGTGTTAAATTTAATAGTCCAACGTTTTGTCTCCAAGTACCCAGGATTCCAGGACGTTCTCACCCAGTCCAGAAAGGTGTCGGCCCATTTCAGACGTTCCTACACAGCCATGGCACGCCTTGCTGACATTCAGCAGCGCTACAACATGCCAGTCAGGCGTTTGATTTCTGACAGCCAGACTCGCTGGAATTCAACGCTCCTTATGTTGGAACGTCTGCTGCAACAACAAAGGGCCGTCAACGAGTACCTTTTTGAACTGGGTGGTAGGACTGGATCTGCACAGCTGGGGATTTTTTTCCCCCGTTACTGGGTGCTTATGCGCGATGCCTGCAGGCTCATGCGACCTTTTGAAGAGGTGACAAATATGGTCAGTCGCACCGAAGGCACCATCAGCGACCTAATACCCTTCGCTTTCTTCCTGGAGCGTGCCGTGCGACGAGTGACAGATGAGGCTGTAGACCAGCGTGACGAGGAGCTGGAAGCGCACGATTTCTGGTCGGAATCACCAGAACGAACCCAGGCACCTGCTGCAACGCAGGGAGAGGTGCCAGAAGTGGAGTCAGAGGAGGAAGGTGGCTTTGTGGAGGAGGAGGAGGAGGACCAACAGGAGCAGGCTTCCCAGGGGGCTAGTGGTGACCTTTTGGGGACCCCTGGTCTTGTACGTGGCTGGGGGGAGGAGACCGTGGATGATGCAGTCCTTGATAATGAGGAAGCGGAGATGGATAGCTCTGCATCCAACCTTGTGAGAATGGGGTCTTTCATGCTGTCATGCCTGTTGAAGGACCCCCGTATCAAGAGGCTTAAGGAGAAGGACCTGTACTGGGTCGCAACGCTACTAGACCCTCGGTACAAGCATAAAGTGTCAGAAATGTTACCAACATACCACAAGTCCGAAAAGATGCGGCATTTACAAACCAGCCTGCAAAACATGTTGTACAATGCTTTTAAGGGTGATGTCACTTCAGGAACTCATCAACATTCCAGGGGCAGAGGTGCCAGTAATCCTGCCACGAGCACACCTGCAAGGACAAAGCCCTTTGGCCAGTCTGTAACGTCAGACATGCAAATGTTTTTCTGTCCAAGGCAGCGCCACAACCCTTCTGGATCCACCCTCAAAGAACGCCTCGACCGGCAGGTAGCGGACTACCTGGCATTAACTGCAGATATCGACACTCTGAGGAGCGATGAACCCCTGGACTACTGGGTGCGCAGGCTTGATCTGTGGCCAGAGCTGTCACAATTTGCCATGAACCTCTTGTCTTGCCCAGCCTCAAGTGTGCTCTCAGAAAGGACCTTCAGTGCAGCAGGAGGGATTGTAACTGAGAAGAGAACTCGCCTAGGTCACAAAAGTGTCGATTACCTGACCTTTATTAAAATGAATGAGGGGTGGATCTCGGAGGGTTACTGCACGCCGGAAGACTTGTTCTGACTTCTATGCAGCTGTCCTTCTCTTCAAGCCTCATGACTCCACACACAGCTGTCCTTTAGCGTCCTCCTCCTCCCTCCGCCACCGTTACAAACTAGGGTGCAAACCCTACTGGTTTAATTTTTTCTGGCCTCTGTGCTTCAGTGGCTGCAACCAAAAAAACTGGGCAAACAATGTCTACAAGGTCAACGTATGGCAAAAAATGACTATTTTCAGCATTTATATGGCATATTTTTTCTGGCAACTGTGCTTCAGTGGCTGCATCCAAAAAAATGCATATTTTCTGCATTTATATGGCATAATTTTTCTGGCCTCTGTGCTTCAGTGGCTGCAACCAAAAAAATGCATATTTTCTGCATTTATATGGCATAATTTTTCTGGCCTCTGTGCTTCAGTGGCTGCAACCAAAAAAATTTATATTTTCAGCATTTATATGGCATAATTTTTCTGGCAACTGTGCTTCAGTGGCTGAGACCAAAAAAATGACTATTTTCAGCATTTATATGGCATATTTTTTCTGGCCTCTGTGCTTCAGTGGCTGCGGCCAAAAAAACTGGGCAAACAATGCCTACAAGGTCAAAGACGTTGACCTTGTAGGCATTGTTTGCCCAGTTTTTTTGGCCGCAGCCACTGAAGCACAGAGGCCAGAAAAAATATGCCATATAAATGCTGAAAATAGTCATTTTTTGCCATACGTTGACTCAACGTATATGGCAAAAAATGACTATTTTCAGCATTTATATGGCATATTTTTTCTGGCAACTGTGCTTCAGTGGCTGCGACCAAAAAAATGCATATTTTCTGCATTTATATGGCATAATTTTTCTGGCCTCTGTGCTTCAGTGGCTGCAACCAAAAAAATTTATATTTTCAGCATTTATATGGCATAATTTTTCTGTCAACTGTGCTTCAGTGGCTGCGACCAAAAAAATGCATGTTTTCTGCATTTATATGGCATAATTTTTCTGGCCTCTGTGCTTCAGTGGCTGCAACCAAAAAAGTTTATATTTTCAGCATTTATATGGCATAATTTTTCTGTCAACTGTGCTTCAGTGGCTGCGACCAAAAAAATGCATATTTTCTGCATTTATATGGCATAATTTTTCTGGCCTCTGTGCTTCAGTGGCTGCAACCAAAAAAATTTATATTTTCAGCATTTATATGGCATAATTTTTCTGGCAACTGTGCTTCAGTGGCTGCGTCCAAAAAAACTGGGCAAACAATGTCTACAAGGTCAACGTATGGCGAAAAATGACTATTTTCAGCATTTATATGGCATATTTTTTCTGGCAACTGTGCTTCAGTGGCTGCGTCCAAAAAAACTGGGCAAACAATGCCTACAAGGTCAACGTATGGCAGTTGTTTAAAGAGAACAGTAGATTACTAGCCAGCAAAGCTACCTAAGCTAAAATGTCCCTCAAATCCCTGCAGACTTCTGTCCCTCCAATACAGAGCAGTATCAAGCAGATTACTAGCCAGCAAACTTACTATCATCTGTCCCTGAAATCACTAACAGCTCTCCCCCTACACTATCTCTTCCAAGCACACACAGGCAGATTTTTCAGATACATTTTTGCCCTTGATCCCCCTCTGGCATGCCACTGTCCAGGTCGTTGCACCCTTTAAACAACTTTAAAATCATTTTTCTGGCCAGAAATGTCTTTTCTAGATGTTAAAGTTCGCCTTCCCATTGAAGTCTATGGGGTTCGCGAACCGTTCGCGAACCGCTCGCGTTTTTGCGCAAGTTCGCGAATATGTTCGCGAACTTTTTTTCCGACGTTCGCTACATCCCTATTCTGAATCACACAAATACTTGATGCAGGGAAACCCTGGAGCTAATTCCTGGGTTCCCACTGTGGTCTCCATTATAAGTGTAGCACACTTGCATCTACAGACATATCACAGGTGTCATCCCAACTTTTCAATAAAACTGCATCCAATTTACATCAAAACTCCAGCAAATTTATGCATGTTTTGAGTCACTACCCCCCTCCAAGGAACTGGGGAACTGTGGTACAACCTCTGCATTTTAAGTATCCATTATTCTAAGGGGCAGATTTATCAAAAGTCGAATTTTGAAGTTATGTAAATTTATCATAATAATAACTTTGAAAGTACTCACAACTCGAGTGGGAGGTTATTTATGAAGAAACTTGAACGTCTAATATAAACGACCCAAAAATTTTATTGAATTTGAAACAGAGCAGACAGCAACCTTTCCAACATTTTCCGATTCTCTGTTTATATATTAATGGGCAGATTTATCAAAGGTCAAATTTCGAATGTATGTGAATTTTTTTTTATTCTAATAAATTTGAACATACTCATAATTTGATAGGGAGGTTATTTATGAAAAAAATTGATCGTCTAAAATTCAGTCGGATGGGAATGACCTGAAAATTCGATTTGTTTTCGTTTAAAATACAAACAAAATGTGAATTATGTTTTCATTATTATATTTTGAATTAGAACTGTTTTTGGGTCGAGGTGTGATAAATCTCACATTCAAATTTGAGAGTTGGTGATTTAAAATTCTAATCTGTAGGTTTTGACCAAAATTTTTTTTTAAAATTCGAATGAGAATTTACCATTCAATCCTTAAGAAATCTGCCCCTAGGTATCCATTATTCTTGGTATCCATTTGTTTGGCATAAATTAATCAGCAAAAGATGAGGAACAACTTGAAAAATATTTATCATTAAAAATAAGTAATTGTTAGGAGTGATTGCATTTATTTGTTTTGAAGGGTACCCAAAATCTGTGTCATCACTGAAGAATATCTGAAACTATAGACACAATACTATTGTGGAACAGTCCCATAATCTTCAGATGGTTTCCTTCAGTTTCTACATCTAAGCGTCTTTAAAAACTCAAAAACTCTTCAGCCTAAGACCAAAACAAGGCTTTTCCATCAATGAAACATGATGATCATAAAGGGCTGCTCACATTCATAGTGGCAAAGCAAACCCAGTATGAAGGTAACATCAACCATATTTACTGTATATATGAAGATGATACTTACACTGTCAAAGATAAAATCAGGGTGCATATCAAAGCACTAGAATCTAAAAATGACCTGTGTATTGATGACAATGATTACACAAAGCAGTTACCTCAACAACATTGTTAACTCAGAAGATAGATGGGTACATTCTAACACCTTCTAAAAGGCTTTTTAGAGCAATTGCAGAAATGACTAGAGGGTCATATAATGCATGAGATGATGGATATCACAGTTTTAAAATAGAGCTTTGCACTTAGGATGTCTTTTAAGGACCATAAATGTACAGTAAGCCAGAAGGTTTAGTCCAGTCACTTAACTGTCCTCTCATTATCATCATGAGTAGATAATGGAAAACTGAATACAGAAGAACCACTTTTCTAGCATAAATAATAGCTCTAGGGTGATGATTAGAAAAAGCTGGTTCTTGTATAAATCTAAGGACATTTTGGGGTAAATGTGTCACTTTAATATTATTATTAGTGGACAAAACATAAATTTCTGTTACCTTTAAAGCAGAGTTGTTCAGCTTTTAGTCAATAGATAATGACCACTTTATACAGTAGGTCAGGTTAGCAGAGGTATATCATATATCACATTAAGGAGCACATGTACTAAAACTCAAGTTAATCAAATTTTTTTATGAAAACAAATCCGACTAACTCCCTTCCATGACTTTAACTCAAACTCGAATTGTACAATTGACGATCCAAAAAAATCAATATTTCCAAGTTTTTGCTGCGAAAACTAGACTTTTTTGGATTACCGTCCGGAAACCCCAGAGATGTCAAGAAACAACTTCAAGGACATCTGCTCTCAACTCCTCGACAGGTTTGACATGGCATATTTTCGGATTCTGATTTTTAGCAGCTTTGGGGTATGATTAATCTCTAATGTGAATTTTTTTTCACGAGAGTTTCCCCTCTAAAAACATCTACCAGAAAAAAATGAGGTTTAATAAATGGTCCCCCAATTGACTGGTTTTATTGTCTTGCAGCTTTTTCAGTTCAGTTGACTGTTCATCAGTACAGTGTTTTTCAGACAGTTGATACTTGTCTTATTCTTTCATGAAGCAGGAGAACCTCTGCCGTCAAGTGTCTTCAAACCCACAGTTAAGAATAGTACAGTTCATTGTTTGTGCTTTTGTGATCATCAAAGTATTGGAGCAGATTACCTTCAGAACGCCTAAATGACAGAGGAAACGTGGAACCAGCAGGTAGCATTACACTGCTAAACTTGTTTGTACTTGTTTACTCTACTGCTGAAGTCCAAGCTTAGAAATAAGATGTAGAGCCATCAGGTGACCTGGTTGATAAAAGTTCTGGCATAATTAACAGCAAAAGAGAAAATACAACAACACACACAAATTTCCTGGATTCAGCTGTAAAACCATTTATAGTTTCTATGAGTAAGGGTGTATTTTGACATATAAGCCTTTACAGTCCTTTGTTGCATATGACTAAGTGCCTTAAATTGCAAACAGCTTTTGCTTTAAAGTACATTTTACACAATTTTACAATTGTTTGTGTATTCCTTATACAAACAGTGACACATTAATGGAATTATAACTGATATCTCCCAATAAACATTGGCGTATATAAATAGCAGATCTTTATCCAATGGGTAACTTTGCCTCCTACGTATAACCTGCATCCCAGGCGATGTGCAGTTTTGCTTTAGTTTCTTAGCAACAACAGCAGAGTGAGCGCAATGCAGACAGTGGCATTTTAAAGCAGACCACAAGGTGCCACCCCCTTCTACCGTATGTGTCATCATTTTAATCAAATCCCCTTGTAAAGAAATAGGGGTTCCCCCCTTAACAAAATTGCAGCCCGAGGGTTAAATGAATTCCTAATCATGTATCAAATCTGCACAGAGATATCTAGCTTGAGGCTTGCCTCCTGTTGCTGCCTACACAGTTTTTAGCAAGACAGTCTAATAATAGGAAAGTGAAAAAAGACAAGGAGAAGAAAAAGAGAAAACTCTGCACGACATGTTAAAATAAACCATTTTAAAATGCCAACTGTTCGTTAGTGAGTTTTTTTCTTTGTGATTTATACCTAGCACTGATAAAACGAGTTAAATGAGTTTTAACGTTCACAACACACTAAGGGGCAGATTCACTAAAGGATGAAGTTGCTAACGCTAGTGACAATTCGCCAACATTGGCCAATTCGCTAGCGAAAGAGACCGTCACTAGCATTCATTCACACCCTATTGCCAGGTGACTTTTCTCTCTGGTGAAAGGTCGTTACTCCGCAAATTCAGTAAAGTGCGGATTTTACTGAACGTTACCTCTTTCGCCAGAGTTGCCTTCACCACCTCAGACCAGGCGCTAAAAAGAAGCTAGATCTTCCTCAATCTTCTGTCACTTACATCATATTCTGTGTGCGAAAATGCAAGTTCCAAAAACGCTGGCGACTTTTCCTTTTTTGAAGCGGGATTGCCAGCAAAAGTCCTAACAAAATTTTTTTGGGGACCCGGGTTTCTCCAGACATTTCCTAACATGTGGAACATTCATTTTACAGTGGGCTCATGTGTTGGCCATTATATAAATTCTAGTCTTTATTAAGGTTCCCTGGACATTTGTAATAAAAAGTGGTAACTTCAAGCATTTGCACCAACATTTATAATAAAGCTATTATACAATAATAAATAAATTTAAAATAACCTCCATGCAACTTTAAATGACCCTTCAGATGCAAATTGACCTAAGCACAAGATCACTATTGAATTTTCACTAGGCACAAACGAATGCTAGCGCATCTTCGCTATGAAATGCTTGCACTGCCAAAGTAATGCTAGCGAAAAGGCGCCCAGGACACAACTTTGCATACTAGTGAATTAGCCTAGTGGTAGCAAATTTGCACCTGCCGAAGTGGTGCGATGTGTGCAAAGTAGTCGCTTCTTCCTTTTAGTGAATCTGCCCCAATATATTTTCACTATTGAAAGTCCTCAGACTAGTGAACATTGGTAATCAATTTTATAGCCCCCAACTAAAGTCCTGATTCATCAGTCATTTTAATACAAGTCCAAATTACAACTAGTCACTATTTTACTCCGGTTTCATTTGCAATCAGTCATTATAAGGGCTCATTTTCAGCATGACTGGGCTGCAGTATTTTTCTATTCATTTTGGGGTTGATTTACCAATACTGGTAACCAAGCATCTCAACATTGCCACTAATGTGCACTTACTTTGGTGTTTAAGATGCAAAGTATAGAGTGCACAAACACAAGGGAGTCTTAATAACAAGTGGATGCCCATTTATTGAAGGTTAAATTTAAGGGTATTAGAGCTTTTTGAAACCACAATTAAACTGTATTTCTCTACTCTAAAACCATGAAAGACATGAAAAAGAATGATTTGAAGAATGAAAAAAAGTGCATAAAGATACAAAAATAAATACGAATATCTCTAAAACCTCTAAAAATTTGAGTTTTATAGTGAAAAGACTCTAAAAGACTCAATATTCAAAACAAGGCCCAATAGGACCAAGGCAACTGCCCTTGACTTCTATAGGACCTAAATTGCTTTTACTTGGTGAAGTTTTGAATTAGAGTTAGAGTTTTTTCTTACACTTAGGGGATTATTTATCAAAAGACGAGTGCTAGAGTTTTTTTTTATCTCAATGAACTTAGAAAGACTTCGAAACTCGAATTGTATCTTATTTAAGAAATAAATAAGATACAATTCTTATTTTTTTCTAGTTTGAGTCCCGCAACCCGAAAATTCAAATTGATCCGGAAAAATCGATCTAATCAAATTACCGATTCAAGTTATTGGGCAAAACCCTCCAAACATCAAGCACACTGTTAACCTTTTTCAAATGGTTCAAGGAACCTCTGCCATTGACTTCAAAGGTGGTGTATTTTCGGATTCAATCTATTTCCAGGGTATAATAAATTTCAAATATTCAAGGTTTTTTTTTTTTTAACCTGAACATGTGACTATTTCCGAAGAAAAAACAACTCGAACTTTAATAAATCTGCCCCTACATAAATATACGTTTTTTTTGAGAAATAAAAAAACACATTTTTAGAGAAAAAAAATATGGTTCATAAAATAAAAGGAAATATACATTTTAGTAAATCTGTGACTCAATAAATCAGCTGCCCATTCTGTTTCCTCTACTGGTCCTCTCTATGGTCATTGTGGCTGGAAGACCATTTAAAGGACTATTGTCACTAGTAAAAAGTAAAAATGTCAGTTTTGTAAGCATTTAAATATAAGGCACTGTTAAAGACTAGAATGACTTGGTGAAACGAATCTACAATAAACCATGGTAAATATATTTGCCCACCATATAATTTAGTGAGCAAGCAAAAACGTAACACTATCTGGGCAAGGTGCCACCATAACATGTTTATGGTTAGGCGCCATTACCCTACTGGTTCTTATATCACAAAGTCTGTTATCGTTTAATTCCTCACTGATACATTGGTTAAGGCAATAACTCCCATAATTACCTTTACAAGCCAGTCTGCAATTAATATGCAAATAGATAGTTAACGGTACAGTATCTTTTAGGTTTACATTATTTCTTTTTCATGGCACATCCATATTTTTTATGGAAAGACATAAGAACCATTCCTGTATCAACTTCAAATTCAGAAATATAAAACTGGCTAGCAAATTGTGAATGTCTTTAATAAGTTATCTAAAATCCTCTTGTCGTAGATGAGTTCATCTTCTTTTATTGCAGAGTGAATGGAAAGAGAAACACCTCTTGCAAGATATTTCCTTCCATTTCTATAATTAGAGATGTATAACAGCCATTCAGCCTAATGGTTATAATAGTCATATTGCTGTCTCATACCGCTTTACAAATGTCCATTCTTGGTACAGAATTTAAATATCAAGGCATGTTAGGTATTCTAATTAGTCAGTATATATATTAAATACATAATTAATTATGGAAATAAGAGCTGTTGAAGAGAGCATTGATCACGTTCCAATGTACGTAGGCTCAGACATTCAAATGGATGGTTTCGTTAGAGTAAGAACCTTCTACCAGACATCATGTGTAAGAGAAGTAATACGTACATTTTCCAAATCCTTATAATGTCATCAATAGTGTCTTACAGCATATCACACCCTACACCTTAGAGGTGATATTACAGTGTTCCATCTACTTATCTCCCCAAATGGGATTTCAGGGGAACAATGACATCCAGCGAAAGACAGAGAGAACATCAACAAATGTTATCAGTAATAGCCATGTGACCTTTTAGGAAGTATTCAGAGCGAGGTATTATTGATGTGCGAGTGATGGAGAGACGTGTTATTGACTTGAAGTGGTACCTGATGAAATTTTTCATTATCTTTTACCCTTTTCTGCTTTCATAGATGCTTTTATCCAATCTCGCCAAGCCTTCCACTGAGCACTCAGGATTATATCAGAGTTTATAAGTGAATTACTTTAATTTGCTGCGGAAGGGGAAAAAAAAGAAGAATATAATGAAAAATACCAAGAAATGCATTATTAGTGAATGTGATTTCATGCTTTCATTCCTAAACACCATTTGGTTGATTGGGAAAAAATTATACTGCCCCTCGCAACACCCCCATTGCTGTTCCATAAAAGCCCATCTGACAAGCAAGGCTATTGATTTCACAGCAGAGTGATCAAAATCCAAAGTTATTTGGCTGAGGACACCATACTAGACACAGAGCTTTATTTAACCTGATAAAGAAAAATGTGTAATTATATACAGTATGGGTTATGGTTTGTATTAAAACAAGCAAGCTCTCAAAGACGGGATAGTATTCAGCTGAAAGATGTTGTTAGAGCTTTGCAAAACAAAATGAAGAGAATGTAACCTATACAGCATGTATTGCAAAATAATTTCATATAATTAACCAAATAGGCAATTTGAGGATGAGAGCATAAAACAGAGAACACTGGGTAGTGTCGGTAGGGTTATGCCAAGTGCCTTATGAATAAATGACTCTCTATCTAGGGTTCTATGGGACATCCCCTGTTCTTTATGTTCCAGAACAGAGTGCAAATACCTTTGAATTTGGAAAAAGCTTGGAGGTCTTTACACTTTCTTTTGCTCTTTTCACCCTGAACTTACTAAATGCCTGGTTTTTCTACCATAGGACAACAAAAATGTATCATACCCTCCCTCCTGATGTTTAATTTCAGTGGCATATCATGAAGCCAAGACTTGGAGTCTGATTTATTAGTTTTCTTCTAAACATGACTGAGCTAGTATATTTACAACAGAAACTCCGATTGGAAATCATTAGATCATGTTAAGTCATGGAAAAAAACTTAATTACAGCACAAATAACATTGTTCCTTCAATCGTGAGTTTTTAAAGAAACATAAAAATGTGCTTAAACGACACCTCCCACTGACCGTTTAAGAAGCTTTTTAGGTTTCAGTTGGCAAATGTTTTTTTTATTTTTGAGATTTTATCAAACCATAAATTTGATTTCAGAAAATTTAATCTACCAAAATTCTAGGTTATGGTGTTTCGTATTGTGATATTCTCATATATCTGAAATATGTAATCTTGAATTTTTATAAATATGCCCCATAGTAATGAGACGTAGCATTGAGAAATTCTCTTTCATCCTTTTCCATATGACTTTGTTGGTCATCTATCTAAGGGGTGCTGTAAGAAAATTTTATGGAGGGTAAAACTCTATTCTTAATGGTCGAAGTAACAATTCAAATTCGAATTTTTTTATATTGTATATATTTTTTTCCTTATATATATTGATATTATATATATATATATAATATATAGATATAAAAATCAGGAGGAAGGTCCCATGTGGACCGAAATGCGTCGATATGGAGATTGAATAAATTACATTTTTTATGAATACTATGTGCCGTGAGTGTTTTCTATGATTGGACTATATATATATATAATATCAATATATATAAGGAAAAGAAATATATACAATATTTATATATTTCATATAATATTTAAAGTTAACAATGAAAGACATAATACCCACTCATTAAATGTAAAACATTTCAACAATTCCAGTTTTCAGAGACACTTAGCTGCCATCTCTACGCTCCCACCACATCCATTAAAGTAAACCTGTAGGAGGTATAAAAGTGTTCTAGAAAGCTCTTTTTTATTGAAAGGAGGCCTCAATTGATGCATATTTAGCAGAAGAATTAATATGCACCATGAATCAAATCTGTATGTTTGGAAATAAAGAGAGTTTCATAAAGGATTAGACACATATAAGTATTTCAGTGTTTTTACTTATAAAAACTACAAAAACATGTTTCTAAAAAGCAATCAAACATATTTTATATTCAGATGGATTAAACATCTAGCATCATTTAATATCACCTTTTCTTCTAATTAATCTAAAACTCTAAGGGTCCGATCCACTAAAAGTTAGATATTCTTTCACAAATCCTGTTCTTTCTTTATAAATTCATGTTTTTTTTAAAAAACATTTCTCTAAAACTCTATTCACGTTTTTTAATAAACTCCGTTTCAGCTTTTTGGGACAAACTCAATTTCTTTTTAAACTCAAATTTTCTAGATTTATTAAAGCCTGATGCATCAAAAAGCCAACAATCCACCATCTCAGACCTGCTGCAGTATATAAGTCAATGTCAGAGGTGCCTATCCTATTTTGAAGTTTCTGTTGTCTGTGCTGGAATTAGGCCAAAAATCCAACCTTTTCAGGCAATAATCCGAAAAATTTGGGCTTTTTCAAGAAAGAGGCAGGAAAAGTTGAGCAATTCAGTAAAAACCTCTGAAAAAATCATACAATTCGGGTTTTCACTTGATTTTATTGGGTTTTTACCAGAACCGAATAAATCAAGCTTTTTAATAATAAATAAGGTCACATTGTGTATTCTAGTTTCGTTGGACGTTTTTATTTAAATAATAAGAACATTTTGGATTTTATTAAATAACCCTCCCAGTGTAAAAACCACAAAAAAACTCTAATTTCGGCAAGTAAAATCAATCGAGGTCCATAGAAGTCAATGGGACGTTTATTTGTCATTCAGATTTTTAGAGATTTTCCTATTCTTTAGCACATTTCAGCATTTTTTGGCCATTTATACTTTTTATATTTGGATCTTGTAATAACTTTTATGGCATTGTGGTTTTTGGGAAAATTGGTTTAATTGTGGTTTCAAAAAGCTCTAATACCACTAATAAATGGGCCTCTAAATGTATAATCACTGCCACTTATAGTCTTGATAAAAATGTGACGCTCATGTTTTGTTTGTATGAACAAAAGCCCTTAATAGTAGTGATGGGCGAATTTGCGCCATTTCGATTCGCCGGAAAATTCACGAATTTCATGCGAAATTCGCGAAACGACGAAAAATTGGTGAAACGGTGGCGGCGTACATTTTTTCAGACGCCGACAAAAATGGTTTTTTTTGGGCGCAAATTCGCCACAAATTCGCGCCTGGCGAATAAATTCGCCCATCACTACTTAATAGCCACCAGATCTCTATGTGTATATCAGCCAGTATCTACAAATCCCCAAGTGTACAGATGGTGTATACAAAATGAGAAAATTCAAAAAGTGAAAATGTATGAATGTTTAGTGAAGCCACATATGAAATTAATATGATCTATGTTGTTTGGACAGCACGCTATTGAACATTGTCCACAATATTTCATTACAAGGAACAAGTTTATATACGTACCTTCACAAAGGTCACAAGAACATCATTAACATTCAGTGCGCAACCACCATATAAAGTATTTGCTCTGGTTCACTTCACAAGGAATATATGAAAGTAATTGTTTCTGTGTCATGTTATAATTAAAGGGTTTCCTTTCCTAGAAAATTGGAAACACAATGAAAGCCAATACCTCATTAAGTTGATAAAATATTAGAATACACAAAAGATCAAAGACAATGGAAGAAGCTTACAGGGAAGAAATAGTAAAAGGTTTCATCTGAAAGTTGTATTGCCAAGGGATGAAAAGGAAAATTGAAGTTGACTTGGATGCACTTGGATTTTGGAAGTCAGGATCGGGCATGTTTTAGCGTCTTCAATTCTTCCACCACTGTGCATATGTGAGATATAAAACAATTTAGATGTATAAGCTTAGTTTCACATAAGGGTCTATTTATTAAGTCCCATTTTTTTCTGGTCAATTTTTTTTGGGGGAGAACTCCAACTTTTAGAGGAAAAAAAAACCTGTGATTTTTTAGAAATTTATTATAACCCAAAACTACTAAAAAACTGAATCTATTTAGAATCTAAATACTCCAATGCTAAATGCTAAAACGTGTCAAGGTCATGCAGAAGTCAATAGCAGATGTCCTTGAATATGTTTCTTGACATTGTGATCTGCACTGGATGATCCAAAAAAAAAGGGGTTTTTGAGTGACAACTCAAAAAAATGTACCATTTTGGTGTTACCCGCACTAACGATCAGGACTTTTCCCGACTGACTTTTTCAAGCTGATTATTTGATAAATGTGTTCTCATCTGTTTAATGTGACTTCTGTTTCTGAAGCTCCATGCTTATCTTCTGTCTCTTGTCTTGAGTGTGTGACCTTGTAAGGACAATGATGAATCATCTTGCTGCGGCTCAGTCTTGCCTGCTGGCGGCTTCTTGAGTGTGCAACCGTGGTAAGCTAACCACTAGCTTTCCGTGGTCGCACACTCATAGCTGTATAGACGACATGACAAGCAAAGCCTCAAGACAGAGCCGCAGCAAGCAGGATGAAGAGCCACATGAGGCTCTGGAGCCATGGGTTGCCTAATCCTGCCATAGACGCACAGATAATATCATACAAAATGAACTTTCATATGATATTCGGTGCGTGTATGTTGGGAAACGAGCCGACCGATTTCTTCAGAAGACTTGGATATAGGTTGGCTCGTCGATCAGGCTAGACGGAAAATTTTAAGGCACTTGAACATCGGCCATTGTAAGTGCTGAATCGTCACAAACAGGTAGAATTCTATTGTTTCTATCTGTATATCTGACGATTCAGCTCTACGCATGTGTATTGAAACAAACAATCTTTCTTGGAAAGATCTTTTCCAAGAAAGATTGTAATTGTTACATCTATGTTGTATATTTACATTGTATAGAGGCCAGTACTGATAGGTAAAAGCTTCATTTTGAACAACTCTTTAGATCCCAGCAAGCTTTTTCAGACTCCCCATCTGATTATATTTTTTGAAAAAACACACCAAAATAACTGTACTAGTTGTAAGTACAGTATTTGTATGGGTATACCCTTCTTCATTTGTTTTGACATGTCTAGTAGACACAAGTCAGAGTACAAAAGGGAACTGTGCCTTTAAATGACCTTTTATCTTGGTACAAATACATGAGGCTTCTGCAATATGGATGCACCCCTTTATCACAGCTGAAGTCCATTTATTCAGGTGCCTCCCAGTGAATTATAGTAGCGAAAATTGTAATTGAATAGTTAGCAGATTAGCTTGTAAACAGGATCTGGGACAAAGCGCCGGAGCCAATCTTCTATTGCCTTAGCAAAAGGTTAAGCAAAAAAAAGGCTGCAGGAATTGAAGAAATATTTTATCATTTCCTATGTGGCCATCTGTTATTCTCCTTGAGAAATAGCTACTTATGTTTCATAACCAAACTATCAGTTTTTACAGTTGGTGTTTTCTCATGAACATACTTTCCCCATGGTTTATTTGTACCTGCAAGGCAAATATCTGGTTATATAAGCTGACTGTCCTAATTTTTAACTGAAAAACAAACATAATAAACAGAGCACAAGTTCTGCTGCGGCTTAAAAAAAATAAATAGCAAATGTATACTGTTATTGCTATTTCTTCCTCGCTTTCTTCATTTGGCATGTACTCGTCCAATATAATTTTAGGTACATTCTTACCTACAGATCTGTCCTTAAATACCCTTGTTATATACAGTACACTGTCTTGGCCAATTGTGTCAGCTGATGTATACTTTACAAAAACCATGTTACTCAATGTGTCTCTTTTAGTGATGGGCGAATTTATTTGATAATTTTTTCGCCGGCGTCAAAAAAAAAGGCCGCCTGCGTCAAAAACGTGCGATGGCATCAAAAACGAGACGCCGGCCCAGTTTCGCAAATTTTTGCGAAATTCGAGAATTGTTCGTCGAAGCAAAACGTTGCAAATTCGCCCATCACTAGTCTCTTTTATCAAATGTGGGAGTTTCTGGTATCTAGTATTTCTTTTTGAGTCATATGAATATCTCTACAGTAGAATCCCAGTAGAAGCCAGATTTTACATTTCTCTCTCATGGGACTGAGTCAAACATCCACAATATATATGTGGAAAAAGGATTTAAGTGAATGAGCATGGTCGCTGCAAATAAACAGCAAATATTTTGGGGGAAATGTAAATTCATTGTATATAAAATCCGGTTACTATTGTGTATATATTCACAAAACTACGAAAAAAAAATCACTATTTAATTAAAGTTAATGGGGCATCAAACATTTTTTTCCATGCACAACAATTTTTCTCGCTCCAAGTGCATTAAAGTCAATGGGCGTTTTTTCTTATGGAGACTTTTTTTGTCTCTGCAACATTTTTGTCTCAGCGACTTTTTTCTGCAGCCAATTTTTGCCACAGTTCCGTGAAAAAATTTGCAGAAGGCTAAATGCAGAATTTCAATGCAATTTCTTGACTTGTGAAAAAATGTACTTATCACTATATATATATATATACATATAATATATGTTTAGGCAAGAGTAAGGGTTAGGTTTAGGGTTAGAAAGAAAGATGAAATATGCCCAGTGCCAGAGGCCCTCTGCACATATCCATTATTAATATATTCGAGTGAAGGAATAGAGGAAAAATAATTCGCATTTTGAATGTTTTTTTTGGCTACTTCGACCATCGAATTGGCTACTTCGACCTTCGACTACGACTTTGACTTCGAATCGAACGATTCGAACTAAAAATTGTTTGAATATTCGACATTCGATAATCGAAGTACTGTCTCTTTAAAAATTTCTTCGACCCCCTAGTTCGCCACCTAAAACCTACCGAGGCCAATGTTAGCCTATGGGGAAGGTCCCCATAGGCTTGCTAACAATTTTCTGATCGAAGGATAATCCTTCGATCGATGGATTAAAATCCTTTGAACCGTTCGAATTGCGCAAAATCCTTCGACTTCGATATTGGAAGTCGAAGGATTTTAATTCAGCAGTCGAATATCGAGGCTTAATTAACCCTTGATATTCGACCCTTGATACATCTTCCCCTAAGGGCATTATTTACTAAAATCCAACTTTATCTCATATTTTATTTAAAAAACCACATTCAAACTCCCATGCCCGATTTTAGTTAATTTAATAATGAAAGAAACTCGATTTAATCGAATGCAAAAAAAGTCCAGCAAAAACCACAAAAACTTCAAATTGTAATAGGTGCCACTCCCATTGACTTATAACAGGACCTTGACAGATTCAGACGTTTTTCAGCACCGGGGTATAATAAATCTCAAAAAATTTGTGTTTTTTTCCTCTAAAAAAATTTGTTTTCTAGTGAAAAAAACTAAATTTTTTTCAGATTCAGACGTCTTTCAGCACCGGGGTATAATAAATCTTGAAAAAATTTGTGTTTTTTTTCCTCTAAAAAAATTAGTTTTCTAGTGAAAAAACCCATTTTTTTTGATTTTAATAAATAACCCAATTTGCTACCGAAAAAGTCCTCCCCTTAAAACAGTTTGCTCTTTATATTGGATCCCATACCAACCAAACAACAGTTAGCAGTTGCGGATCTATTACAGTTAGAATATCCAAAACAAAAATCTGATTGGTTGCCATGGACCTAAAACATACTTTACACCTGCTACTTAATTCAGAATTCCTAAAATGCTTTCAAGACCTTTTTCTTTGTGTTTGTATTAATTCTGGAATTTTGCCTTTTTAAAAAAGGCAATTCTCTAGTTTTCTTGGTAAAATAAGTAAGGAGATTAATCCTTGGGAAAACAAACAATTCACAGCAGTTGGATACGGCCCAGTTTTCTCAAAGCAAATCACTGACAGGTTCCCAGCCATTAACATGACCCATCAGAAAAGCAGCCATCTGTGACAATGCCTTGGCAACTAGGCCGGCAACCTCCAGTATTCGTACTGTCAGCAAAGGCAAGATAACATCAGGTAAATTCAATTCCAACAGGGAAACTGCCTGGTACATACTTTAGAGCTGCTTATTAACTTTCAGCTTGTCTTTCATAACTTTCCTACATCTATACAGGAATATATATGGGTTCAATATAGTATACAAATGCTTCCTGTAATCTAAATGCATTGGAATTGAAATTCTGCACAGGTACTCAAAATAGGCTTGGGCACAAATTTCGCGCGAAATTTGCGAAACGCCGGCGAATTTTCACGGGCGTTTCGCGAATTTATTCGCTGGCGGCGAATTGCGCAAATTCGCTGCGAATTCGCGCCTGCCGAATAAATTTGCCCATCACTAGTCGCTCAGTCCTTCCTGCCTTCTGTTCCAAATTGGGTGCTAGTGCACCTATTGACATAGGGGAACCCTAGAGCTATTGCCACCTCCTGACCAGGCAATGCACAAATGTCAGGACGACACACCAAAAATTAATTTAATTTTAAAAATACTGTTTGCTCAGTTCAACGGGGACCTCCACTCAAGGGCACTCCTTGACAAATTATACCAAAATTTGATAGTGGAACACATAAAAATCCCTCAAAGCCAGAGAGCCCTGTTTCTTGAATTGCTAGCTCCAGGGTTTTCTCAGCACCATGTCAATAGCTGCAGTTCAAATGCACCAAAACTGAACACCGGAAATCGATTTACACCAAAACAACATGCAGTTGAATAACCTATTCTTTTGGCAAACTCAGCACAACTGTGGTAGGCTCAGTGCAATTGCGTAAAGAGCACCGAATGGAGGAGAACTCTGAAAAGCTCCTTGCAAGAGATACAGTATCACATGCACCACCAAGGAAAGATAACTTTACAGAAACCTCATAAAACCTTGTTCAGCTGGACAAGTCATCAGATCATCAGATCACACTCCACTTGTTGAAGGATTATGACATAAAAGAAGGTCTATGGCAGGTGTGAGTGTGGACAGTCAACCCGCAACTTAAAGGGTTCATATATTTTTGCCCTTCACCAAAGAAAATGAGTACATTTGCGAGTTGGCCAGTAAAAGAGTTTGGGAGATTGTTGACATAGAAATAAACTAAGCCTCAATGAGAATCATGACTTTGGAGTATGATACCTTCTCTCACTATATACTCACTTTATTTTTTGAATCAGTTTCAGTATGTTATTAAGAGCAAGACAAGATACTCTGCCATGTAACTGATGGGTCCGCTTGCCAGAACTTTTAAAGAAGGAAACAATGAGAAAAAACTTTATGTGCTGACAAAGCAAGATATGTCCAGTATACATTTAAGGGCATCTGTTAGGGCTTGATTTAAGGTTTAAGGTTTAATTCTTTTCATCTCTGCGGTGCCGAGAATCTATCCATTCTAAATGATTTACTTATATTGGACTCTCACTTAATTGGCCTTCCCAAGTCAACCTGTTCTTTTGTCACCAGATGGCATTCATATAGTGTAATAATATTTTTCTGATCATTAATAGGCTTTTGGGTTATTAGCCACCAATCATTCCAGCCTTTACACAATAGAGAATAAACACTTGCCATATGTACCATGGTTAAAACTTGGGAATACCGCCATGCCTAGTGCAATTTCTCATCTTCTTTTCTACAGCTTGAGCAACAGACTTGTTTTGCTCTTCCTAAAGGCCTCAAATTAACATAACATGTGAATATTGGGCCATAAATTCTGCAAGGACCATTTCCAGTTTCGAAAACATCCAGAATAACAAGAACAATTAGAGGCAACAGCTTCAATTAAGTTAAAATATGCTAAGATGAATTGTCTTCATAAGGCTGGAATCATTTCTGTGCAATAATCCAATGTCAAAGAAAACACGAGCATGATATAAATATTAAATACATTATGCTTACTCATCAAAACCAACGTTCAAATTTCTTTCCCATAAATTAAAAGTAAATGTATGCTAGATGTTAAATATACTGAAATGCCTACACTGTAAATGTATCTTGGATTTTCTTTCATAGACTCAACCAATTACATGGGATGGGCGAATTTGACCCGTTTCACCTAAAATTCAACTGCCGGCGAAATGTCGCCGACGAAATGTCGCCGACGCCCGTTGACGCGCGTCTTTTTATTTTGACGAAGTACGCAATACAAGTCTATGGCCGTCATTTTTTTTGGCGAAACAAGGTGAAAAAATTCGCCCATCCCTACCAATTACTGCTGACATACTTTTTAGCGTTGCATGAAGTTGATTAAGTGAAGAAAGTTGAACCTCTCCTTTCCCAAAGACCTAACATATAACAATTCAGGGGTGAAGACAAATAGAAATACATTAGTAGCGGTCAGTGAAGTAGTTTGTTTTGCATTTCATTTCTGGATGATTATAGGAATATTTATGCCTGATACAGATTTTTGCACTCTAATTAAACCAAAACGTTTTCAAATGGGAGAAAAAAACACCCATTGACTCCAATGCAAGAACAAATGCCCATTGACCTATTTGATGTAAGTAAAAACAAGGTGAAAAATTATAACCATGATGATCACCATGACTCTATAATTGTATAGTAATAGGGCGAATTTATTCGCAGGGCAAGAATTTGCGGCGAATTTGCGCGATTAGCCGCCAGCGAATAAATTCGCGAAACGCCTGCGAAAATTCGCGGCAAAAATTCGCCAGCGGCAAAAAAAAAAAATTCCAAAAAAAACGTTTCACCGTTTCTCGAAATTTGCGCGAAATTCGCTAATTTTTCGGCAAATCGAAACGACGCAAATTCGTCCATCACTAGCTAAGTATCATGGGTGCTTAGATCTGGTGCTTAGTGATGATTAACCAAAGCAGCTGGCTACTAGACACAAGGCATTTCCTAGAGGTTTTGCAAGTGTCATAAAGTTCAAACCTTAAATGCCCATTGGTGCCAATGTTCATTGTCATTGGTAAACTCCCTTCTGGTCACTATGTTGATGGAAGGTTATCCTTGCTGACTTGTTTCTGTATTTAACCTTGCCTCCCTGACTTGCCTTACATTCTGCCCTGTCCTTCTCCAATTCCTTGAAAATGTATTGCTTTAAGCCCTTATGTTCAAGTTCCTTCTTTCGGTTAACTATTTTTATGCCTACTTTTGCCTTTTTCCAGCTCAACTAAAGCTTTCTGTTGTGGAACTACTCCCTGGCCTGATTCCTATCCAACCTCTTCCTAGGGGGCATTTTAACTAACATTGGAGATACATTTCTGAAGAATTTTCTGGAGCTGTTGCCCATAGCAACGAATCAGGTCTTTGCTTACGTTTTCTAACTTAAAGGTGGCTGATTGGTTGCCATGGGCAACATCTCCAGAATTCTCTCCAGATATTTATGTTAGTAAACATGCCCCTAGGTTTCTACTCCACCAAAGCCACCAATGTGAAAACATGTGAGAGAAATAACTTATGTAGGTTACAAAACTAAGCATAACAGAAAAACTTTGAACTTTGTATGGACCTCCTGGGTTTGATTTATTACTTGTTTGCTAGTGAAGGGCGAATAAATTCACCATGCGCAAATTTGCAGTGAATTTCCATGTTTTGCTGTCAACAAATACATTTGCCAAAATTTGCTGGCGAAAAATCCATTGAGTCAAAAAAAATTGTGCGATGCATCAAAATATTTGCACGCATAAAAATTGTTGCACTTCAATGCGTTTTGCTAATTTTTTGCCGTTTTGCGAATTTTGCGGTAGATTTGCGAAAGGGACAAATTTGTCCATCACTATTGTTTGCTTATTGTTTCCAAACCCAGCTGCAATTTTCATCACATCCTATTTGCTACTATCACAGAACTTGATGAAATATCACTGTTGACCCTTGTAGTAGGAATGTAGAAACAGGTATAAATGCTCTATAATATTTGCAAATATTTTGTTGTAAACAAGTCTTGTATTTAGCAAAGCATGTCATATCTTATTATTTTGAATATTAAAGAATGTAAGCCATCTGACTTTTCAGCAACAACTACAAGAAAATGGTCCCTTTGGGTTTTTTTTTTGTTTATTACAAGTTTTAACAGAACTGTTTTGTATGGTTTTGGGCTTTTACCATGCTGCAAATAGTTCTTCTGTTCAGAGAATTTTTTTTCTGTCAGTCTTACTAATCCTCAGAAGCTTTAGATTCTCAAAAAAAAGTATAGGCAAGTCACTGAGGGGTCTTGTGGAATCATTGGTAAAGGAGTAGAATTAAGCTAAGCAATGAAATGTCTCAAGGGCAAAATTTAATTTTCATCGCTTGCGAGTTCTTTCTTCCCTCTGTAGTGTTTACACGATAAAATATAAATCCAGTAATGCATCAAAATAACTTATAAGTGGTTCTGTTTGAATAGATCATGTCAGCATCTAGAGAAAGAAGAGAAGCTGAAATAACCAAATAAAGTATTTATATTAAGATTAAGATCATTTTTCCAACACGTCTCACTATGGGTCAGCGTAGTAGCTTTCATGTAGTTAATAATATTGGGCACAATATCATCAGCCTTCATGGTATTATATTTCTGGTATTTGAAGTTGATTAACCCTCTTGCTTCACATGTAAAATCTATGTGCTTGAAGGCAAATGGTTAAAGGGAAACTGGACATGTTTTAATAAACAGAATTTTCCCTTTGCTTTTGTTTTCTACAGTGATGAGCGAAAAAATGTGCCAAATGCATTGAATTTGATGGGCGCCCATTGACTTTAATGCATTTGGACAACAGAGTCACAGTATAAAAATTGTCGCTCGTGTCAAATTTGTTGACTTCAATGAGTTTTGCTTAGTGATGGGCGAATTCACAGCGAATTTGCGCAATTTGCCGCCAGCGAATAAATTCACGAAACGCCATCGAAAATTCGCCTGAAAAAATTCGCCGGCATCGAAAAAAAATGGGCACCGGCGTCAAAAAAATGGGCGCCGATGTCAAAAACGGGCGCCAACGTCAAAAAAAGGGCGCCAGCATCAAAAAAAAAATTCGCCGTTTCGCGAATTTCACGCGAAATTTGCGAATTTTCCGGCAAAGCAAAACGGCGAAATTGTTTTGCAGATTTTTCTGCAAAGTGAAATTGGACAGATTCACTCATCACTAATGAGCAAACCTCATATATGGGGGCAAATTCAATAACCGGGCTAAAATTTTGGGACTTAGAAAAATTTTGTACTTTTTTTGGAGGAACTCCTATCTACTCTATTGAACTATTGCGAAGGCAAGTCTGGTGACAGAGGTAAAGGTCAGTAAAATAAAAAACTTAGTGAATTTGCGTAGTAACGCTCTTTCGTCAGACCGAAAAGTCGCCTCACGTTAGAGTGCGAAGTTGCGCTAGAGTCTATCTCCTTGGCGAAATTACACCAGCCAATTTACGCCAGCTACCGTTAGTAAATCGGCGAAGTTCCGAATTTTCGCCAGCGTTTGCCACTTCACCCTTTAGTAAATTTCCCCCTTTGTGTTGGGAAAAAAACAAAAAACAACATTTATCAGTTAAGCCAATTTTTTGCTCACCACTAGTGCCCTTCTGTGGTCAAGTATTGTAGCAGTCAAGGAATTACACAAAGCAACTCTCAGGCTTAGGAGTGGTTTTGTTATAAAAAGGAAGAAGAAGAATGTGTTGTTTTTCTAAATCTATTATATTGTCCTTTTTCATTTTGAGTTTTCTAGAATTCTGAAAAAATAAAAAATAAAACCTTAATTTTTGCAATAATAAAAAAAGCAGCTAATAAGAAAAAACTACGACTATTAGCAAAGTTGCAAAATAGAAAGGAAGAGTGTGAAAAAATTATTTATACGAAATTTGAGGTTTTTCAAAATTTTTATAAAACTTACTGATGTAAATTATACTAGATGCATGAGGTTTATCTTTATGCTTGAGTTTATCTTTTGAATTAATTATTTATTGTTGTTGCCTAAATCTATAACAAGCCTTTTAATTTGCCTTAATATTGCAAATAAATATTGATATAAGATGTTTTCATTTATTCTAATCAGCATTAGATAAAAATCTGATCCATAAATTTAGAATTATATATTTATTGAGATACACACTGTAGATATGTGTTTCTTTGTGGAATGTCTCCTGTTGAAGGATTTAGCATTTGTTTGTTATAATGTAAAAAAAAAGTACAATCTACCAAAAAAAAAAAGAACAATTCCATTATTTCCCTTTACATGTTAACAACTGGAAATAAAATAATTTACAAGAACAAGGATAAGAAGTAAAGATATTTCATTGCATTAAAAACCAGACTCTCTATCCTGCAGTCATGGAGGAGTGACTCAGAATCTTAGTAGACAATAACATTTTTTATTAGAGAAGTAACTGACAGGGTTATGAGAATCTAAAATGACCACTTCTTATTTGTTGTAGTTATTCTCCAATATTAAAGCTTTCATTTAAACCTATTCAAAAGGATAAATGACAAAAAAAAGATATCATCTATTTTTAGAAATCTATAAAAAAATATTTTGAATACAAAAATAATTTGTTTTAAATATTGAATTTGATTTATCAAAGGTCGAGTGTTAGAGGTTTTTTTCTACCCCAAATGATCTGGAATGACCCCAAAACTCAAATGGTATTTTACTCAAGAAAAAATTTGAATGGCAAAGATCAGATTCTGCGAGTTAGCAACCCAAAAACTCAAATTGATAGAGTTTTCTGGCAAAACCCTCCGAAAAATACTCGAACATCAAGCAGGCTGTTAACCTCTTCAAATGATTCCAGGGACCTCTGCCATTGACTTCTACTTAGTGGTGGGCAAATTTATTCGGCAGGCACGAATTTGCGGTGAACTCCCGCGATTCGCCTCCGGGGAATAAATTCACAAAACCGTTGTGAAAATTCGTCGGCGTCAAAAAAAAATGGACGCCGGTACAATTTAGACAAAAACAGACGCAGTCGTCCAAAATAATGGATGCCAGCATTAAAAATGGACGCTGGTGTCAATAACAAGACACCGGCACCATTTTGCAAATTTTTCGTCGTTTCGGGAATTTTGCGGCGGAGCGAAATGCCCCAAATTCACCCATCACTACATCTACTGAACCTTGAAAGGTTTTAGGTGGTGTAATTTCAGATTCAAGCTATTTCCATAGTCAAAGTATAATAAATATCAAATATTTAAGTTTTTTAACCCTATAATGTGAGTTTTGACCAAAAAATACAACCTGAATACTCAAATTTTCATGGAAAAACCAATTCGAACCTTAATAAATCTGCCCCTAAGTGTGGTCATGAGATTTAAGTCTAGATGAAGCCACTGTGATTTGTGTGTTAAATGTGTCATGACTCGTGATTAATTGAAGAGACGGTGTTATCTAAAATTATTTAAACTCATTGAATGCATTTAACCTTTTCATTAGCATATCAAAGCACCACTGTGAACACTTTAATTAGATGGGATGTTGTGACGGAATTTTCTGTGTTAAATTGGATAAGTGGGTTAAATATGTTTAGATATTCTGTGTTAAACACACAAAGTGGCTTCATCTGTATTTGGCAATGCTACTTTATACAAATGCATTATATTTTATTCTGAAACTAAGTTTTAACAGTACAGGTATAGGATCTTTTATAGAATTCTGCAATGTGGATCCCCATACCTTAATTGAATTAAAGTAGTAGTAGATGTATGGGGAAATGTGGTAAATGGTTGATTTGGGACTTTCAGGATTGGTTGAACAATGTGTCTTTCCATTATTTGTTGAAAGGAAAACAGAGAGCTATCATCACACATTTCACCAATGTTCGTAATAACCTTTTCAATTCATTAAAAAAACAGTATTGGGTATAATTAATGAATGGGAATCTTTCTAAGGTTGTGCTTTTACTACTTGTTGTAAGTCATGACTTTCCATGTTTGTGTATAAAGCTAATATAGCTATTGCCTGAGTTTTAACTTCTGGATGGGGAACTAACACCTATAAAACATTATGCTCTATTATGAATTATGATTTGTCTTGTAATATGTTTTCAATTTCCAGGGCCAAATTTTTTTGTCCACCAATTGACTCCAAAAGGGTTCTAGGAGGTTCCTAGAGTTGAATTTTTAAAGAGACAGTACATGATAAATTTCAAATTTTTTTCAAATTCGGATTATTCCCTGGTCGAGGTACACAAAAATAGTTCCGATTTTTTTCATTCGAAAATTCACCTCGACCTTTGATAAATTTGCCCCTTAGGGGAAGATTTAATCATTATCTTATTTTCAATCATCATTTGGAAATAAGAACATTCCTATTGATGGTCTATTTAAATGCTGCTGTACCATGTCTAAAATAATTAAGTTAGTGCCCCCTATTTTCCCCATAATAAGAGATTATGAAAACACCTACAGTAGACAGTTCAAAGCCAATTGATTGGTTGCTATGGGTTACTGCAGTAGCGCATTTTTTTCTACTTGTATTGCTGCATATTTACAAGCAGCAATATATTGCACATACGCATTGCTTGGCAGTTCTTAGCTTGAACTAAATTCTCTACATTTTTTATATTTTACTAAAACGGATCTATAATTAATTCAGCCTTTAGCAAAGTGTTTTGAGTATTTTTTTTCCCTTTTTTTTTTTTTTTTTACAATTTTCACTTTCATTCTCTTCATTTAGCTCCTAGGCCATACAAGTCATCTCCTGCATTATATCTGTCGAGTTTAAGAGCTATTGCAGATATTGGCTTGCAGGTGGTCATTGTTACCAGGAAAAATTGTTTTAAGCTTAATTAATTTTATAAATTTCACCCTTTTCTATCTACCATTACTTTTTATGTGTCCAGACGGATTCATTTGATTTTTATTAGCGCAGTGACTAATCCAAGAAGCCATAAATGTTGTAGTAAATAGAGTTAGGAAAAAAATATTACTTTTTATAGAAGGTTTGGTCTTCTCCATTAGGGAAATGCTGCTAGAGCTGAGCAACACAATTTAGCTTGTTTTTTAACACTGTGTAATCTGATGCTTTTTAATAGCACCTTTTGAGATGGAAAGCGTGTTTTTATTTTTAATTGTCAATCACAATAAAAAACAGAACCAGACAAATAGAGAATCCAGGACCAGAGGAGCATCAGGGTTCTTTAACTGGCTGTTCTCCATGTACATTAATTTTTCATTCACCTATAATATCCCATATATGTAGATGACATTCAGATATATTTAGATACCCCTTCAAACCTTGAAATTCAGACCCAGATCTCGAACTACCTCATATTGATCTCCTTGTGGACCCAGCACCACCTCAAACTGGACCTACAGTAGCTGAAACAGAACTTATGGTCTTCCTACTCAAACCTGACCCTTCACCTTCTTTTTGTACAGCACCAGTAGTATATATTGCCTTTATTGGAAATTCACATGGCAAACAACCTGGTCCATGACATTTCAGGCCATCCAGGCCTTTTATCAAGCTTTTATCATGCCTTTCCAGCAAAGGCATTTTATACTACTGGTGCTGTACGAACAAACGTTTTTCTGGATTTATGGTGGATGATGGACCACTGATGGTACGTGCACCTATTTATTCATTTATGTTGGGGGACTTCAGCTGACTCAAGCACACAAACCTTCACCTTCTTTTACCATTACTATTGATGACATGACCACTAATCTTGTTAATTCGTAGTGAATCGTATTAATTTCACTGCCAAAACTTTTTTCCAAAGGAAAATTGCTAAAACATGCCCTTTTCTTTCCCACCTCTCTTCTCTGCAATCAATCTTAAACTCTGCTGCTAGAATCATCCTGCTCTCTCCTGTTCCTCCTGCTCTCTCCCGGGAATATGTTCATCTGCTGGTTACTTACCGCTAGATTTCTAACCCTGGATTTCTCCATTGGGAACACTCCCTAAAAGCTCTTCAAAAAGAAAGATCCTACTTTTTAGAGCACTAGAACATATCTTGTCTGGAAAACACCAATTTTGCTGCAAATTTTAGCAGGCAAAAAAAATGTAAATCCTTATCCAGCAATAAAAAATAGCATTAAAAAACTCTAGTGGATAATTGCCTTTTTTCCAAAACCATTTTTAAGCTGCTGTTGGATTTTTCATATTCATTCATATAAAGGTATAGCATGCTTTTTCCAGAAACATAATAATGATCTTGGAAATGCAAGATTCTACAGAAGATTAGCAAATTAATTTTTAATGACCTTTAAAGGGCATGTAAAGTCTAAAATAGAATAAGGCTAAAAATGCTGTATTTTGTATACTAAATATAAACATGAACTTACTGCACCACAAGCCTAATCAAACAAATGATTTATGCTTTCAAAGTTGGCTACAGGGGGTCACCATCTTGTAACTTTGTTAAACATCTTTGCAAGACTAAGACTATGCACATGCTCAGTGTGGTCTGGGCTGCTTAGGGATCGTCATAAACAAAGCTGCTTGAGTTCTGCATGGCTGGGAAGTAAGGCAAGGGCTCCCCCTGCTGTTCATAAGTATGATTGTTTCCCTGCTCAGCAGTTAGGGACCGTCTGACAATTACTATCCACAGCAGTAAATGAAGGGAGAATTTCACTGCATACAGTCAGGTTTCTTATAAAAATGGTACACATTTTTTAACTAAAGTATATTGGAGATAGGTTTCTTTTTCATTAAAGAAAGTAAAAATGGGATTTTATTTTTTTGCCTTTACATGCCCTTTAAGGAAGGTGTAGCCATACTATGGAAATGGTTCTTATATAAATATATATACTAAAAATATATATATAGGTATAGTCAGGGCAGCCATCAGGGGGGGACAGGGGGAGAGTTGTAGAGGGCCCGAGGGTAAGGGGGGCCCAGCCACGCCACACTTACTTGATCAGCCGGGCCCCCCATCTTTCTGAGAGCCGCTGACTTTGGGAAGGCATGGACATTTAAGGGGCCCTGGTCACCAATTTTCTTATGATGTGGGGGGGCCCTGGCCACCAATTTTGGCCACCAATTTTTTTTTCTCATGTGGGGTCCTAGCCACCAATATTTTTTAAAGGGGGGGCCCTGGCCACAAACGTTTTTTTATTGGGGCCCTGACCACCAATATCTTTTTGTTTTTTATTAACATGTGGGAACCCTAGCCACCAATATTTTTTTTGTTTTTTTACTGTGTGGTGGGGAGGGCGGACCTGTAGGTGGGGCTTGCCGTGGGTGCAGACCAGGGGGCCCAGGAAATTTTGTCGTATGGGGCCCTGTGATTTCTGGTCCTGGGTATAGTACCTGTTATTCAGAATACTCGGGACCCGGGGCGGATAACAGGTTTCCAGATAACAGATCCCATACCTGTACTTAATTACTAGTAATGAGCGAATCGATCCCAAATCTGTTTATGAAGCACAATAATAAATAATTACTCATAAAATTTTATTACCAGATGACTGAAGCAAATTTTGCTTTAAGGAATAGATGGAAATTGCTGATATGGGAGGAAGAAACAAAGAGTAAACTTTTTCTTTCTTTCTTTCTTTCTTTCTTTCTTTCTTTCTTTCTTTCTTTCTTTCTTTCTTTCTCTTTCCTTCCTTTAAGCAACATAATGTTTTGGAAATCTAGAAATTGTCCTTACAGTCAAATAAGTTTTATTCAAGCAAACAAAAATCCAAAAAAACCAAAACAAATATCCCCTGTTTGTGCTTATATTTGTTTTGTTTTAGCCCTCTGGCATTTTCACACTCAAATACATCTATTTTCCTTTTTCGAGAAAAAAAATGTGTTTTGACTTTGGTGTTTCCAATCAGCAAAGATTAGCCCAAGAGAGGCTTATCTTGAACGCAAAAGTACTGAAGCAAGCACAACTTGCAAAGCTTCCCCTGCAGCTGGTTTATCTTTCTGTTGCCTTCGTAATATAACACAGGTCTTGAAAAACCAATACGTACTTACTGCATTTTAATGACTTAGATATATGACTTCTCTAATATATATAAGTCAACAACCCTCTGCCTACTGTAGTTAATATTTGGGATAATGCACTGTCTGTTGCCAATGATACAGCATTTTTTTTGTTCACAGCAACGCCATGATTGGGAAATAAAAAGTAGAATTATGAAAAGATTTCAAATGAAAAACATAGTGTTTAGAGTTCTGTTTCCTACTCTAAGAAAACCCATTCGGCATGAAAAAACTGACAGTTGTGTAAAACTGTAGCCGAAAGGGAAAGAAAGGTAGTGCAGGGCATTCAAAAATATGTGGGTATGTTCAGAGCAGGGCCACGTTTAGAGTTCTGTTTCTTACTCTAAGAAAACCCATTTTGCATGAAAAAACTGACAGTTGTGTAAAACTGTAGCCTAAAGGGAAAGAAAGTAAGTGCAGGGCATTCAAAAATATGTAGGTATGTTGAGAGCAGGACCAAGTTTAGAGTTCTGTTTCCTACTCTAAGAAAACCCATTTGGCATGAAAAAAACTGACAGTTGTGTAAAACTGTAGCCGAAAGGGAAAGAAAGGTAGTGCAGGGCATTCAAAAATATGTGGGTATGTTCAGAGCAGGACCAAGTAATATTTGTTCTTACAGCACTCAATACCATCCTCTCCACCATCCCCTTGGCCCACAAGCCATTTGCATGCACCTACCCCCCCCCATCCAAGTCACAGTGCTCAGCCTGTATGACCCTTTTTCCCTCTCTTCCCAACACCCCAATACGTTCCTCCCACTTCCACAATAGCACCCCCCCACATCACATTAATTTTTTTTTGCCTTCCCCTAGCTCTGTCCCTGAAATGTTTAGACAAAAAGGGACAATGAAGGCAAGAGGTTATACCAGTGAGAATCCTGTTTGCTATGTTTATACTTGGCTGCTAGCAGTCTCAGACTGGGGGGTACAGGGCCCACCGGGCTGGAATCTGAGGGCCCCACACACACCTTTCAGACCCCCTTCCCATTTGTTGAGGTCCCACACATGATGTTGCAAACATACCCCTTCCCAGACGTACCTTGTACTTTTTGATTGGGAAAGGCCAGGAGGGATCGCTGTTAGTCTCAGGCAAAGCACGGGTCTGGGCCAACCTAAATTTTTCATGGTGTCCCACCAGCCCAGTCCAACCCTGCCTGCTCAATTCTCCGGCACAAAAAACCTAACCTGCACATTTCCCCCCCCCCCCTTGTAATGTCTGATAATAATGCTATATCGGTGAGCCAAAAAATACACCGTTTTTTCTGTTTTTTCTCCTTATGAATCTGGTACCGACCAAAATGATGTCTCTTTTCAAAACAGCTGTTACTTGATGGTGAAGTTAAATGTTTGACTTGAATACATCTGCTACTTCCCTTTGTATATTTAGTAATAGAGGTGACAGAGCCCAACAGATTCACTGCAATGAAATGCAAAATAAAAAACAAACAAACACATCCGAGCAGCGGACGCGGCTTAGAAGCTCAGGGCAAAACAATTTAGATAAAATAAAAATAATGGAAAGCATTTCAATCACAGCACAGAATTAACATAAGGAATAGTGCTGTAAAGACATGTTTACAAAACTCATTTCTGATGAGCCGTCTGCTGATACGTGCTGAAAACGAATTTTCAACTCCCGGGCCATGCTTTGGCCTTCCAGGCATCTCTTATGGGGTTAAACGAGATTGGATGAATGAAATGTCCTCCAGCCGGACCTTTTGTGAAGGTTCCAGGAATTGATGCAAGCTAAGATATTTACCATGGCAGTTATAGTGGTAAGAAAGATTCCCCCCGGCAGAGATTGAAAAAGCATGCCTCTATAAAATGATCTGGAAGAACGCATTCATAACATAATTTATACTGTGCTGCAGTCGAACAGGACATTGTATGAAATTATAATTTTCATGTGAGTTTCCTATGCCAACATATATATAGCATGCCACTTTGTCATGTGCAAAACCCTTTCCTGACTTCTAACAGGCATCATCTTCTCCTGGAGACATAATAGCGCTTGGCTCTCATTTTAACAAGTCACATCCCAAAATTAAATTAGCCCACGAACATCATTGTCCTTTATCAGATGTCTGAAAGTCTTGCTTTCCAGGTGAAAGAAGGGGCATGATCTTTGACTGACTGATGTTTTTATGAAAAGGGGTAAAGGAGGCCATGAGAAGAAGAAGAAGAAGGCAAAAAAAGCTGTGGATTCCATAGCTCTTAACAGCAATTTAGTTTGGATTTAGTTTAGTGGATTGCTCACCTACTTCAGCCAGAAGAGTTGGAGGTCAGAGAGTGCCCTGCAAAGTAAATAAGAAAATACTTCAGCTAGCACTGCCTATGAAACACATACATTCATCTCTCTCTGTTTCACAATGACCCTTTTTCTAATATCAAAGTGGTGTATGTATGGAATTATTATGATGTGATGTGTTTTATTCCAGAAAATAATTATCCCTTGTTTGAGAAAATAGTTTTCCCAGAGTTTTCATTTACTGAAGGTGCTAATAAAACTTTCTAGAGTCACAGTGAAGTTCCAGAAAATGTTATGTAGTTGGGTCAAAACTTAGGGCCCAATTTAAGAATGTTTAAGACTTGGTGGTCGAAACCCACCAACTAATTCCCAAACACTTATGTGATTTCTTCCTTCGAATACCTTGGCTTCCTGCCCAACTGGCTTTTTTCCCTGACCAAAAAAATAAAAAAAATTGCCAGGTTTCTGATGGCAAGCTTTATACAGCTCGAGTAATGGAGCCGAAACGTTGAGAATGAAATGTTTTTGATATTTACACTGTACAAAGCCCTGTTGGTGTGGTATGTCTTTTCTCTATAACTATTTTTTTTTTGACCAGCACACAGGCATTGGACTGTTATTGACCATGTGCACCAATCCTAATTTAATTGCTATATATCTTTATATATATCTATATATATTTTTTTTGTGGTCCATAAACCACCCAAAAGTTCCCTTACCTGTGTATAGTTTCTTCTTTCTAATACCTTGATTACCTTTTTTCCCTGACCAAAAATAAAAAGCTCACCAGGTTTTAGGTGGTGAAAGTTTAATTATTTTTTTTTTTAAAAAAACCCATCCAGCAGGAAGCCAAGTTATTTAAATGAAGAAACCATACAAGATTTTAGGAACTCTCGGGTGGTTATATAGACCTAAATGCCCAAGCATAAATGCTTCTTAAATTGGGCAATACATGTACCACAAACATTGATGGGCAGATCTTTCCCATTCTGCTTAAAATTAGCAAAATGCGCTTAAGTCTATGGCCATTTCTTTTCAAACCATGCAACTTTTTTTCACAGTCCATTGGAGTCTATGGTTGATGTTTGCAGCAAAACCTAGCAATAAACTTCACCCATCACTATCCCCAAATTATAGTTTACATAAAGACTGATGGGAGCCTTAGCATGACAATACATGACACAAAACATTTCTGCAAATTTCGCCAAGATCTAATCATCATTTTCCCGTAAACGTTCTTTTCCATTTTCATGCACACAGCTCCGAACAGCCAACCGTCTTCCCTGCACACTTGTTCAATTTTGAAAGCATCACTGCTTCAACTTTTCCAATTTTCATGTGGCAGAAACAAATTGACATGACACCTAGCATAGCAAGTATCATATTAAAAAAAAGGCACCACAATAGCCAGTGGCCTTCAGAGTGATACATCTGCACATGCACCTCATTGTGTAGTGTGCTTTCCAGAGTGTTTATGGATGGTGGAAAAAGCCATCACGGCCACAGAATGGAGCATACCTAATTTAGCATAAATTGTCAACTAAGGTTTTTTTGCCTTAGGTGAAAGCTGTTTGCAGATCCATATTTCTAAGATTGATGGCCTCATTTGAAGGGTTGCAGGGCCAGGGGGACCAAGCAGAACAAGCAGAAAAGAAAAATGTAATCATGCTTCCAACTCCTGTGTACTTTTTCTAGTCCCACTTATCCTTACAGAGCTGACAGAGGCTGCGATATTGCTAGATATGTCTAGAGACATGATTCTTTCACAGTGTCCCAGTAATCAAGCTCTGTAGCTGGAATGTTAGAAAAAATGTCTTTGCCAATAAATGTTTAGGTGCATTAAATCTCTCTATAAATACAGTTTTTTTTTAATATATATATAAATAAATAAGTAGAAATATATATATATATATATATATATATATATATATATATATATATATATATATATATATATAGTTACAGTATGCTGTATAAGAACACTGTTTCTAAAAATATGATATTAATGAATGATGACGGGGATAACATCATCACTTCTTACCTTCCTTTTTAAACCTTATCTGAAGCACATATACATTTTATTTTTATATATTTTAAAACATTGAATGAGAGGAAGAGAGAGTGGGTGATCTCATTTGAAAATGGCCCAGTGAGGATGAGTGTGTGTCTGTAGATGAGGAAGAAGAGATGGTGAATCTTAAAGATGAAGAATTGCAAATCATTTGGGCAAAAAGGTTGAGTGAAATGGAAAGAAAATTCAAAAATAATCTTAGATAAATATTTATTTAAATGTGCCAATAATATTGTAGGAGAATTTGGAAAAGATAATATTGTCAAATAATTTTTTTGTCTCTGAAAAAAGTAAAATAATGTATTACATTATTGTAAGTTTTTTTGTTGCTGTTTTTCATGTGTGGAGTTTTAAAAAATGTAAAAATACCCAAACAATAAAAATATGAATGTCCAAAGCTGTATCATCCAAGGGAGGCAATATAGTAGCAACCCCCTCCACCCAATCTATCTATCTATCTATCTATCTATCTATCTATCTATCTATCTATTTATATATCTATCATCTATCTATCACCTATCTTAATAATAGAGGGAAGTGATATTAAAGGATATAATATTAGAGGACCTTCATAGTTCTTGTCCAACTTAGATTTGGCAAGTCATTTCCTGCAAATCCCAATAAAGCATGCCTTATTCAGGAAACTCTCAGATGAGTTATTTCTGTAGAATGGAGGAAGGGTTAACCACACTGACTTTGTATGCACAAACTAGATCTCTTAATAATTTGGGCACCATTGGTTCTTAAAACAACAGTTAACTGTTTATTTAATGGATTACAAACTGTCTCTTTTTTCTCTTACATCACATATGGTAAAATATGCAGTATTACAATAATTATTTACCTTATTGGTATTGGTGGGGCATTAGTTGCAACCAGCAGTAGTACTTACTTGCAGATGAACTAGTCCCAAGTTTAAAGAGGACTACTCACAGTTGTGTCCTTCATCAGATCTCTCTGTCTGAACAGAACTGAACATTATAGTTGTAGACCCTACAATGAAGCATAACTGACCCTTCTGTTCTCCTTGGTGGAGCCACTGGCTGCTCTTCTAACTACCCTAATCCTAACTCTCACTCTGTGACAGAGGTATTACAAAATATTTCCTAAAACTAGCTACTCCTACTGTGACCTTCTACCTTCAACACTCCAGAAATGACCATCCCTTCCACAAAGTGGGGTCCAAAGAGACAGAAAACATGGTTATTTTTCAGGGGTGTTAGATGTCCACACTCTTTAAAAGGAGAACTTTTAAAGACTAGGGCCACCTAAAACCAATGACAAATAACAGAACCATAACCTGGAAAGAAACCCCTGCCATCTCTGAAACAAGTACAGAACAGCACTGGACTAACCCTTATGGCAAATATTTATTAGGAGGACTGCTAGCAATGAAAACTTGACGTATCAAGCATTGTTGCTGTAATAATTGATTCCTGACCACTACCAGCATGCTTTAATGACTGATAAACATTTGGAGTATGCAGGGATTTCGAGATTTATAGGTTAGAAACATTTAGGTGTATTACTCATTAATAGGGATGTCGCGGACTGTTCGCCCGCGAACTAATTCGTGCGAACATCGACTGTTCGCGTCCGCCGAATGTTCGCGAACATCGCGCGACGTTCGCCAATTTGGGTTCGCCTTAGCTGGCGCTTATTTTTGACCTCTCACCCCAGACCAGCAGATACATGGCAGCCAATCAGGAAGCTCTCCCTCCTGGACCACCCCCACACCCCCTGGACCACTCCCCTTCCATATATAAACTGAAGCCCTGCAGCGTTTTTTCATTCTGCTTGTGTGTGCTTGGAAGAGCTAGTGTAGGGAGAGAGCTGTTGAGTGATTTGAGGGACAGTTGATAGTAACTTTGCTGGCTAGTAATCTACTTGATACTGCTCTGTATTGTAGGGACAGAACTCTGCAGGGATTTGAGGGACATTTTAGGTTAGGTAGCTTTGCTGGCTAGTAATCTACCTTCTACTGCAGTGCTCTGTATGTAGCTGCTGTGGGCAGCTGTCCTGCTGCTGATCTCTCATCTGCTGACTGCTGCCTGTAACCCAATAGTCCTTGTAAGGACTGCTTTTATTTTCTTTTTTGTTTTTTTACTTTGCTACTATAAGTAGGGATGTCGCGGACTGTTCGGCGGCGAACTTGTTCGCGCGAACATCGGCTGTTCGCGTCCGCCGCAAGTTCGCGAACGTCGCACGACGTTCGCCAATAGGCGTTCGCGTCAAAATCGTTCGACCATTCGACCATTCGATCGCTAAAATTGAACGATTTTCGTTCGATTCGAACGAAAATCGTTCGATCGAACGATTAAAATCCTTCGATCGTTCGAATCGAACGATTTTCGGATGTTCGAAGTTCGCGAACTGTTCGCGAACTGTTCGCATTTTTTGCCGGTGTTCGCGAACGGCGTTCGCGAACACATTATCGGCGGTTCGCTACATCCCTAACTATAAGAGCCCAGTGCTATTAGTCTAGCTGTGTTGGGGAGTGGGACTGGTGTGCTGCTCCTAGTAGTTCAGCACCAACCAGAGTAATTTTTTTTTTTAATATATATATATATTTTTTTATTTTACTTATCTTACTGTTCTTTAACGTGTCCAGTGCTGTTTGCTGTTCTTCATAGTAGTGCACCAATAGTAGTGCACTTGCAGGCATTGTTTGCCCAGTGTGTTCTTCAAACAACTGCCGCCTAGCTGTGTGAGCTTGTTCACATTCTGTCTAAATATCAATAATAATACCGTCTCCAGAAACACCACCTGAGTGACGTTTTCCAAGCAGCAATAATATATTCCGTATCCACTGCTGTAGTGTATACGTTGACCTTGCAGACATTGTTTGCCCAGTGTGTTCTTCAAACAACTGCCGCCTAGCTGTGTGAGCTTGTTCACATTCTGTCTAAATATCAATAATAATACCGTCTCCAGAAACACCACCTGAGTGACGTTTTCCAAGCAGCAATAATATATTCCGTATCCACTGCTGTAGTGTATACGTTGACCTTGCAGACATTGTTTGCCCAGTGTGTTCTTCAAACAACTGCCACCTAGCTGTGTGAGCTTGTTCACATTCTGTCTAAATATCAATAATAATACCGTCTCCAGAAACACCACCGAGTGACGTTTTTCAAGCAGCAATAATATATTCCGTATCCACTGCTGTAGTGTATACGTTGACCTTTCAGACATTGTTTGCCCAGTGTGTTCTTCAAACAGCTGCCGCCTAGCTGTGTGAGCTTGTTCACATTCTGTCTAAATATCAATAATAATACCGTCTCCAGAAACACCACCTGAGTGACGTTTTCCAAGCAGCAATAATATATTCCGTATCCACTGCTGTAGTGTATACGTTGACCTTGCAGACATTGTTTGCCCAGTGTGTTCTTCAAACAACTGCCGCCTAGCTGTGTGAGCTTGTTCACATTCTGTCTAAATATCAATAATAATACCGTCTCCAGAAACACCACCTGAGTGACGTTTTTCAAGCAGCAATAATATATTCCGTATCCACTGCTGTAGTGTATACGTTGACCTTGCAGACATTGTTTGCCCAGTGTGTTCTTCAAACAACTGCCGCCTAGCTGTGTGAGCTTGTTCACATTCTGTCTAAATATCAATAATAATACCGTCTCCAGAAACACCACCTGAGTGACGTTTTCCAAGTAGCAATAATATATTCCGTATCCACTGCTGTAGTGTATGTGCAGAGCCAAGTCACTGCATCTCTGTCACTTAGTGTTGGGGCAAAGGTCCATATGACTACTGACGCATGGTCCTCCAAGCATGGTCAGGGCAGGTATGTCACCTACACTGCCCACTGGGTGAACTTGCTTATGGCTGGGAAGCAGGGAATGCGTGGCTCAACAACAACAGTGGAGTTGGTGTCACCGCCACGGATTGCACGCGGTTCTGCCACCACCTCTACTCCTCCTTCGCTCTCTACCTCGTCTTCTTCCTCTGCTTCCTCCTCCTCTGCTGCTGGGTCCTTCTCCTCCACACCTGTGCACCCCCAGCTCCCCCTAGGCTATTCGACGTGCCAGGTATGCCGTTGTCATGCTGTCTTGGGGATGACGTGCCTGGAAAGCAGAAACCATACCGGATCTGTACTCCTGTCATCTCTGCAGTCACAGGCCGATCGGTGGCTGACCCCACACCAACTGAAGATCGGAAAAGTGGTGTGTAACAATGGAAGCAATCTGTTGGCAGCACTGAGACTGGGCAATTTAACACATGTGCCCTGCATGGCACATGTTCTGAATTTAATAGTCCAACATTTTGTCTCGAAGTACCCAGGATTCCAGGACATTCTCAGGCAGTCCAGGAAGGTGTCGGCCCATTTCAGACGTTCCTACACAGCCATGGCATGCCTTGCTGACATTCAGCAGCGGTACAACATGCCAGTCAGGCGTTTAATTTGCGACAGCCAGACTCGCTGGAATTCAACGCTCCTCATGTTGGAACGTCTGCTGCAACAACAAAGAGCCGTCAATGAATACCTGTTTGAACTGGGTGGTAGGACTGGATCTGCTGAGCTGGGGATTTTTTTCCCCTGTTACTGGGTGCTTATGCGCGATGCCTGCAGGCTCATGCGCCCTTTTGAAGAGGTTACAAACATGGTCAGTCGCACCGAAGGCACCATCAGCGACCTAATACCCTTTGCTTTCTTCCTGGAGCGTGCCGTGCGACGAGTGACAGATGAGGCTGTAGACCAGCGTGACGAGGAGCAGGAAGCGCACGATTTCTGGTCGGAATCACCAGAACGAGCCCAGGCACCTGCTGCAACGCAGGGAGAGGTGTCAGAAGTGGAGTCAGAGGAGGAAGGTGGCTTTGTGGAGGAGGAGGACCAACAGGAGCAGGCTTCCCAGGGGGCTTGTGGTGACCGTTTGGGGACCCCTGGTCTTGTACGTGGCTGGGGGGAGGAGACCGTGGATGATATAGTCCTTGATAACGAGGAAGCGGAGATGGATACCTCTGCATCCAACCTTGTGAGAATGGGGTCTTTCATGCTGTCATGCCTGTTGAAGGACCCCCGTATCAAGACGCTTAAGGAGAAGGACCTGTACTGGGTTGCAACGCTACTAGACCCTCGGTACAAGCATAAAGTGGCAGAAATGTTACCAACGTACCACAAGTCCGAAAGGATGCTGCATTTACAAACCAGCCTGCAAAACATGTTGTACAATGCTTTTAAGGGTGATGTCACTTCAGGAACTCATCAACATTCCAGGGGCAGAGGTGCCAGTAATCCTGCCACGAGCGCACCTGCAAGGACAATGCACTTTGGCCACTCTGTAACGTCAGACATGCAAAGGTTTTTCAGTCCAAGGCAGCGCCAGAACCCTTCGGGATCCACCCTCAAAGAACGCCTCGACCGGCAGGTAGCGGACTACCTGGCATTAACTACAGATATCGACACTCTGAGGAGCGATGAACCCCTGGACTACTGGGTGCGCAGGCTTGATCTGTGGCCAGAGCTGTCACAATTTGCCATGAACCTCTTGTCTTGCCCCGCCTCAAGTGTCCTCTCAGAAAGGACCTTCAGTGCAGCAGGAGGGATTGTAACTGAGAAGAGAACTCACCTAGGTCACAAAAGTGTGGATTACCTGACCTTTATTAAAATGAACGAGGCGTGGATCTCGGAGGGTTACTGCACGCCGGAAGACTTGTTCTGACTCCCCATGCAGCTGTCCTTCTCTGCACGCCGCATGACTCCACACACAGCTGTCCTTTAGCATCCTCCTCCTCCCTCCGCCACCGTTACAAACTAGGGTGCAAACCCTACTGGTTTTATTTTAATCAAAACTTTTTGGACAGGTAAATCCTGAGTTTTTCTGGCCTCTGTGCTTCAGTGGCTGCAACCAAAAAAATTCATATTTTCAGCATTTATATGGCATATTTTTTCTGGCCTCTGTGCTTCAGTGGCTGCGAAAAAAAACAATTCATATTTTCAGCATTTATATGGCATATTTTTTCTGGCCTCTGTGCTTCAGTGGCTGCGACAAAAAAATTTCATATTTTCAGCATTCATATGGCATATTTTTTCTGGCCTCTGTGCTTCAGTGGCTGCGACAAAAAAAATTCATATTTTCAGCATTTATATGGCATATTTTTTCTGGCCTCTGTGCTTCAGTGGCTGCGACAAAAAAAAATTCATATTTTCAGCATTTATATGGCATATTTTTTCTGGCCTCTGTGCTTCAGTGGCTGCGACAAAAAAAAATTATATTTTTAGCATTCATATGGCATATTTTTTCTGGCCTCTGTGCTTCAGTGGCTGCGACAAAAAAAACATAATTTTTCAGGAAAGTACACATGCCTATTTTTTTCAGGGTTCTGCAACAGTGGCAAAATCGCATCTTTTATGGTCACCGCAGGTGATCAATAAAGTAGACCAAAACTGGGCCCACACTGCAGAATCAGTGTTTTTTGGTTCACTTCACTGTACATTGAATTACCTCTGCCTGACCGTGCACGTGCGCACAAGCACGGTGACTGCTAAACACACCACTACAGAAATATTGCCACCAACAGGACGAACATCCTGGAGGTGACAAGCAACTAGTAATTAAAAACTATTATTTGCTCACTTGACGGTATCATTCATGAAAGCTCTTTGCGTTTTTTTGCGTTGCAGTAAGCGCCGCGTTTTGTCTTTGCGTATGAACAGGCTGTAACCTTTACACGACTTGATTGGCATGTAGACGCCGGATGTTTTAAAGCAGTTTATTACACAAGTTTAGAAATGTAGTGTGATTTCTGCCCTTTACAGCACAAAACGCAGCGCTGTGTCAACAATGTTTTTTTCAGATACATTTTTGCCCTTGATCCCCCTCTGGCATGCCACTGTCCAGGTCGTTGCACCCTTTAAACAACTTTAAAATCATTTTTCTGGCCAGAAATGTCTTTTCTAGCTTTTAAAATTCGCCTTCCCATTGAAGTCTATGGGGTTCGCGACGTTCGCGAACCATTCGCATTTTTGACGCAAGTTCGCGAATATGTTCGCAAACATTTTTTCTGACGTTCACTACGTCCCTACTCATTAAACACATCACTGTAGGTCTTTGTAGAATATTTGAAGGTAAGCTAATGCCTTGTGTTACCTGTACCTATTGTAGGACAGCAAAAACATCTATTGAATTTGCACAAATTACATTGCATAATATTGCCTAAGGATTACTCATTTTGGCAGTCTTCAGTGTGAAGCATTTCCTTGAACTTCAAATGTTCAATTTAGATGTGACACAGAGATATAATTTGCTTGTGTGATAAAGGTCTCTCTTATACATGACATTTCTAAATAGAGTTGTACATGTTCTCAGCACTTTATTGCAAGAACAGTCTCACAGTAACAAGACCTGAACATTGTTTTATTTAAAAAATGCAAAAACAAGTAAAAAATCTCCCTCATTAGCATTAGCAACATTTAAATATTCTAAGGTGTTGTATTTCTTCTAGTTTGGGATTTAGGAAGCATATGGTAAAGGCTAATCCTGTAATTAAGAATTGAGCCAAGCGGGCATTTGGGCAGTTTGTGTTTGGTCAACTACATTAACTGGACCTTCCTGTTGAATTACATCTTCAAGTTCAACAGTATCAACTTTATATCTTTATCCAGCACCCTGGCTGTTCCTCACTTGAGTAGGTTTTTGGTGACCATTATTCATTTTATTGCATTCCATACTACCCTTATGCTTATGATTTCCTATGCTTGCAGCAAAGATGCAGAATAAACAGAATCATCTAAGCCAAAAGCTGTGAACTTAATCCAAAAAATAACAGCAAGCCTCTTTTCTTGGCCTTGATTTCCTGGAAGGTTTTAAATTAGAAATAATACCCTGGTTGATTAGTTAGTAAATTGTCTGTTCAGTTAGTTTTAAAGGAATAATATCAGTAAAATAAACAATTTTCTTTATAGTAAATATAAGCCCTTCAAACAAATTAATAAAACATTGCATGACATGGTAAGTGATCCTTATCTAAATTGCTAAAGGCCTGAGGCATAAGATACAGTACATTTTTAACATAATCACAAGATTGAAATTTCGTATCTTCTGCACATTTTTTGTGTAAATAACTAGGCTTCTTTGTTGAGAGGGAATAGCCTAGTGCCTCAAAAGCTAGCCATAGATGAAAGTTCAAGCGCACCTTTTTGATGATGATAATAATGATGACTGATCCCCCGCCAGATATTGGTTGGTCAGGCTGTCATGAAACACATACATTGAAAAATAAGATGCCAATTTGATTATACTTGCTGTAAGAAAGAAAATACTGTGATGTCTAAATCATCTAATATCTCACTCAGGGGGGCTGATTTACAGTATGAATTTGTTACCATTTTTTTGAGCTAATGCTCATGAATTTTAATTAGAGTTTTTGAAACTTGAATTTTTTAAATGTTTATTATCTACAAAAAAACTTGAATGTAAAAATATAAAAGCAGGTTAATTCTTGTAGCCAATGGGAGAGGTCAGGCAAAATGTAAGTGTTTTCTTTCGATTTGAGTTTTTCAAGCTCTACGAATTTGGTAGACCCATTAAAAATGATGAGTAGAATATGTATCTACTGCAGTTTATTCAAGTTTTATTCTAAATCAGCACAAATTCGAGTTTGGTAATATTGCGAGTTTCTTAGAATTCATTAAAATATGTTAAAATTCCCAAATTTAACTTGTGATGAATAAGCCTCTAGAGTAAAAGAAAATGTCAAAGCAGTTAGCAGAGCAGCCTAAGACTCCATAAAGTAGAATATAAGGAATGGTACCCTAGGAGTCACTTGGCTTAATAAGGAAGCATTGCTCAACAAAATGGGTCAGGGAGTCTTTGGAAATTTAAGAGGTGCTTGTCATCCACTCCAAAATATATTACTCAGTCCCCTGGGATTTTCTAAGAACAACTATTCAATTGTAATACAGCTGAGCCCCACCAATCAGTGGGATGCCATTGGTCCTCATTTATCATCAGAATGCACTACATATAAATCAATGTGACATTGTAGATTAAATAAGAAAATATTGACTACTTCAATTTTCCATTAACAAAAATGGATTTTGGGAATTATGTTATGGTGGTAGGGAACTATAACCACCTCTTATGTGGTTTTTATGCACTCATCAGACCTTTGGGCCCTAAGTATTCTTCTGAATCTGCAAATACATTACAATTTGAATTTGAGTTTATGAAATGAGAAAAATGTTGAACAATTTTTAAAAATACAAAATATTGACTCAAATATAAAAAATGTAATCACTTGTAATCATGTGCAAAATACCTGATCATTCAAATTTTTAAATAGCTTGAATTGTATAAATGCACCTCTCATTAAATCTTATCTTAAACACTCGTGTTTGAAAAACTAAAACTCAAAATAATTCCAATTGCGTTTTTTGCCGCAAAAAAAATTAATTGCAATAAAACTCCCAAATGTTGCTGCCTCTTGATGACTGAAAACGTGCTTGAATTTTGAATCAGTGATGGGCGAATTTGCGCCGTTTCGCCGTTTTTGGCGCCGGCGCCCGTTTTTTGACGCCGGCCAATTTTTGCCGCGAATTTTCGCAGGCGTTTCGCGAATTTATTCGCTGGCGGCGAATCACGCAAATTCACCGCGAATTTGCGCCTGGCGAATAAATTCGCCCATCACTATTTTGAATCTAAAACTGAATTCAGTATTCAGAGCATTGCAAAGTTAAACTACAGCAAAACAGATATTTCAAAGGATTTTGCAACTGGAAGACTACATTTTTCATTAGTTTGACTATGGTTTCAGCAAAATAAACCACAAATCGCTCATGTGTAGATGTCGTATAATGTAATAATAGAATGCATTGAGTCAGAGCCAAAGGGCCAAACCTTATTGAGAGCAGAGTATTCTTTTCCCTACTGCCAGTGAGAACTATATTTGGGCATGGAAGATCATCAGCTTTCATCTCCACCAGAAATGGCACCTCAGAGTGGGCACATGTCTTGGGAATTATTATGATGCTGTGCCTTTTTTCTAAGACTGAAAGTGAGTTTGATTTCAACCTTGAAATATATTGGTTTTGCAGTCTCTATAGCTTTATATTTTTTTGTTGCATGTCTGTGCATTGAATCTTGCTAACAATGTATAAAGAAGAATTCCTGGAAACTCTCAAGGGGAAAGTAAAAACAAGAGAAGGAGCTACATGCACAGTGGTGGTTTAATAAACTCGGATGAAAACACAGATTGAAAAGCACTTACATTTAATAGGTTTTAAGAGAGTTTATTATAATACTACTCCATGTGGGGTTTTTTCCATTGTTCATGTTTTCCTTTATTGCTCTAGGAATTCTTTACTATACGTCATTTTGGAAAGTTGATGTTACAAATGTATTCCTTACCTTGTGTAATTTGACATCTGGTTAAGAAATGTGAGGAATAATTTTCATTTCTTTGGTAATTCCCTTTATGTGCTGTTTATCACTACGTCCCATAGGCTATCTATCTATCTATCTATCTATCTATCATCTATCTATCATCTTTCTATCAATCTCTATCTATCTATCTATCTATCATCTATCTATCTATCTATCTATCTATCTATCTATCTATCTATCTATCTATCTATCTATCTATCTATCTATCTATCTATCTA